>NC_134902.1:39538239-39560739 GCF_041734735.1 Babylonia areolata
GAATGAACAAACACATGACACATGAACAGGAAGGTGCAGAGTGAACATAGGTGGACCATGCCCTACACATCCTGAAAAACGGAACGGACAATGCTTTCACACCAACGCACGCCACACGACCCCCAAAGCAAACGTGAACGGGACATTAAGAGAGGTACATGATGAAAGGAAATTGGACAGTAAAGCTACAGGCCAGGTTACGGTGATACGGAAGAATGGTCGAACCCAGCAAGGAAAACGATAACAATGTGAAGGGTTAATGTTTGGTACATTTTTCAAAAACCTTCAAGAGAACGAGTGAAAGGAAGGTGACAGATGAAAAGAACGTTAGACAGAGCGTGAAAGGAAGGTTGAACAAATTGAAAGGAAGGGCGAATAATTGACGCCAAGTTACAAGAGGACTGAACTTTGCTCCACATCCCTAACCGAATTCGCACCAAAGCGCAAAGGAAAGTACGACCAGTCGAAAGGAAGGTGGACAAGTGAAACAACCGTAACAGATAGCAACAAGTCACCAACGTAGACAAGAACAGCACCAGAACAGCAAACGGTGACAATGAAAGGAAGACCACATGAACAGGAAGTTAACAAGAAAGAACATTTGCATACGAAAGAAAGTTAACAGACAGAAATCTGGACAAAGTGAAAGACACATTGACAGATGAAGGAAATCGACACAGTGAACACAATAGCACGTGAAACGACAAGCTTCGCAATGAAAACACTTGCACAAATCACGATCAATGGGGAAGAGTTAGCGTGCAAAGGAAAGTTACAATTGAAAGGAAAGTTGTGTCAAGTTGAAATGGGTTAGACAGTGGGAAGTTGGTAAAGTGGAGAAGGGAAAGAAGTAGAGAGAGGGGAAAGGAAAGGGACAGAAGAAAGGAAAGTGGAGACAAGGAACAGAACAAAGTGGACAAAGAAAGAGCAAAGTCAGAAGATGAAGGAAAAGAGGAACAAAGTGAAAAGAAAGTGGACGAAAGTTGGACAGAGTGAAGGAAGGTGGACAGAGTGAAAGGAAAGGTTGACAGAGTGAAAGGAAAGTTAGACAGAGTGAAAGGAAAGTTGGACAGAGTGAAAGGAAAGTTGGACAGAGTGAAAGGAAAGTTGGACAGAGTGAAAGGAAAGGTGGACAGAGTGAAAGGAAAGTTGGACAGAGTGAAAGGAACGTTAGACAGAGTGAAAGGAAAGTTGGACAGAGTGAAAGGAACGTTAGACAGAGTGAAAAGAAAGTTGGACAGAGTGAAAGGAAAGTTAGACAAGAGTGAAAGGAACGTTAGACAGAGTGAAAGGCAGCAACGAAAAACCGCTAATCTTGTCTAGTTTGGGCCAGTATCTGAACGGTTCACCAAATGTGCTTCAAGGTCTTGAGTTCTTCTTCGATGGTTCTGTGCCACGTGTTCTCTGGCCCTCGTTTCTCGTGCCTACGTCTTGGTTCCAGTTCGGGTGATGTGGCCCTGCTCTTATCTTTGATCTTTGCGACAGCGGTATAATCATTTCCTTGGGGATTTCCATAACCCTGGCTTTGCTACAACGCAAGAAAGAAGAAAGTATGATGCAGGAAGATGATGCACCTGAACCATTGCTTAATGATATTATTGATAACACATTTTCCAAAAAAGACGTCGCTGCTGATATTGGACATTTACACCCATTGTTTAATAACACATTATCTAAAGAATACGTCACTGATTATATTGGACATTTACACCCATGGTTTAATAACACATTATCTAAAGAATGCGTCACTGATGATATTGGACATTTACACCCATTGTTTAATAACACATTATCTAAAGAATACGTCACTGATGATATTGGACATTTACACCCATTGTTTAATAACAAATTATCTAAAGAATGCGTCACTGATGATATTGGACATTCAAAACCCATTGCTAATAACACATTATCTAAAGAAGACGTCACTGCTCATATTGGATATTTACACCCATTGATTAATAACACATTATCTAAAGAAGACGTCACTGATGATATTGGACATTTACACCCATTGTTTAATAACACATTATCTAAAGAATACGTCACTGATGATATTGGACATTTACACCCATTGTTTAATAACACATTATCTAAAGAATGCGTCACTGATGATATTGGACATTTACACCCATTGTTTAATAACACATTATCTAAAGAATGCGTCACTGCTGATATTGGACATTTACACCCATTGTTTAATAACACATTATCTAAAGAATACGTCACTGCTGATATTGGACATTTACACCCATTTTTTAATAACACATTATCTAAAGAAGACGTCACTGATGATATTGGACATTTACACCCATTGTTTAATAACACATTATCTAAAGAATACGTCACTACTGATATTGGACATTTACACCCATTGTTTAATAACACATTATCTAAAGAATGCGTCACTGATGATATTGGACATTCAACACCCATTGTTTAATAACACATTATCTAAAGAAGACGTCACTGACTGATATTGGACATTTACACCCATTGTTTAATAACACATTATCTAAAGAATGCGTCACTGATGATATTGGACATTCAAAACCCATTTTTAATAACACATTATCTAAAGAATGCGTCACTGATGATATTGGACATTCAAAACCCATTGTTTAATAACACTCTATCTAAAGAATACGTCACTGCTGATACTGGACATTTACACCCATTGTTTAAAAACACATTCTCTAAAGAATACGTCACTGCTGGTATTGGACATTGAAACCCATTGTTTAACAATACATTATCTACAGAAGACGCCAATTGTTTAATAACACTTTATCTAAAGAAGACGTCACTGATGATATTGGAATTTGAAATTCATTATTGAATAACACATGATCTAAAGAAAACGTTACTAATGGTATTTAAATTCCATTGTTTAATAAGTTCATGTCTAAAGAATCCGTCACTACTGATACTGGACACACGTTATGTAAAGATGATGTTACTGATAGTACTGGTTATCTAAACCCCTTTGTCTAATAACACGTTAGCTAAAGAATCCGTCACTACTGATACTGGACAATTTATATCAATTATTCAGTAATATGTTATCTAAAGATGACGTTACTGATGGTATTGAACATTTCAAATCTATTATTTGATAACACATGATCTAAAGAAGACGTTACTGACGATACTGAACATTTCTAATCCTTTGTTTGATAACCGCATGCCTAAAGAAGACGTTACTATGGGATCAGACCTTTGAAGTCCATTGTGTAATGACCCTATGTCTAAAGAAGACTTTACTGACGGTGTTGGACATTCAAAGTCCATTGTAAACCCCACGCTGGTATTAGATATTTGAAGTCCATTGTATGATGACACGTTATGGAAAGAAGACTTCTGATATTAGCGTCAAATCAAAATCAAGAAAATGTGCAATACCCGATGCAATTGTTGGAGAAATGTTGGAGAATGCACATTTCACTTTGACTGACTTTCATATCCAATAACACGTTTCCTCTCCATAACAAAGAGAACTTAATAACACCGATAATTATCGTGGAGTCGAACTCACTCGCATTTTGAGTAAAGTGTTTACTCGTGTTCAATAACAGATTCACTAAATGAACACACACACACACACACACACACACACACACACACACACACACACACACACACACACACACACACACACACACAAACAAACAAACAAACAAACAAACAAAACAAAACAAAAAACAAAACAAAGCAAAAACACGAACAAAACATAGACTTGAAGAGCAAGCAATGTTTAGGACAATGATTATTTCATGCACTCTCGATTGAACTGTACACAAATACCTACTTTGTCACATGAATTTTGTTCATATTTGTGGACTTCGACGAAGCCTTCGTCGAAGAGAGAGAGACAGACAGAGAGACAGAGAGAGAGAGAGAGGGGGGGAGAAAGAGAGAGAGAGAGAGACAGACAGCGACAGAGACAGAGATGGAGAGAGAGGAACACACACAGACACCCCCCGCACCCCCACACACACACGCACACACGCACACACACAATCACACTGACAACATGCGCACGCGCGCGGACACGGACACAAGTGAGGCTACAAGTATTGTTATCTGTGAATCCCTAAAACAGGGCAGCCCTGAAAAAGGCCACCCCTAACCTGAATCCTGTCAAGCGTCGTTCTATTGCCGCCTGTTGTGGGGGCTGCACAATAGCTGAGGACCCTGCCTTTGTGGGGCTTGTCAGGAGTGGGCAATTCACAGCAGGTAATTAGGGGTCCACAGGTCTTTCCCTGACGGAGGTTTCAAACCTCATCATTCCTGTATTCATCCCTGACTGTGTTCACTGATCATCCCTGACAGTGTTCACTGATCATCCCTGGCTGTGTTCACTGATCATTTCTGATTGTGTTCACTGATCATCCCTGACAGTGTTCACTGATCATCCCTGGCTGTGTTCACTGATCATTTCTGATTGTGTTCACTGATCATCCCTGACTGTGTTCACTGATCATCCCTGGCTGTGTTCACTGATCATTTCTGATTGTGTTCACTATGTTCACTGATCATTTCTGATTGTGTTCACTGATCATTTCTGATTGTGTTCACTGATCATCCCTGACTGTTCACTGATCATCCCTGACTGTGTTCACTGATCATCCCTGACTGTGTTCACTGATCATCCCTGACTGTGTTCACTATGTTCACTGATCACCCCTGACTGTGTTCACTGATCATCCCTGATTGTGTTCACTGATCACCCCTGACTGTGTTCACTGATCACCCCTGACTGTGTTCACTGATCATCCCTGACTGTTCACTGATCATCCCTGACTGTGTTCACTGATCACCCCTGACTGTGTTCACTGATCACCCCTGACTGTGTTCACTGATCATCCCTGACTGTGTTCACTATGTTCACTGATCATCCCTGACTGTTCACTGATCATCCCTGACTGTTCACTGATCATCCCTGACTGTGTTCACTATGTTCACTGATCATCCCTGACTGTGTTCACTGATCATCCCTGACTGTGTTCACTGTGTTCACTGATCATTTCTGATTGTGTTCACTGATCATTTCTGATTGTGTTCACTGATCATTTACTGATCATTTCTGATTGTGTTCACTGATCATTTCTGATTGTGTTCACTGATCATTTCTGATTGTGTTCACTATGTTCACTGATCATTTTTGATTGTGTTCACTGATCATTTCTGATTGTGTTCACTGATCATCCCTGACTGTGTTCACTGATCATTCCTGACAGTGTTCACTATGTTCACTGATCATCCCTGACTGTGTTCACTGATCACCCCTGACTGTGTTCACTGATCATCCCTGACTGTGTTCACTATGTTCACTGATCATCCCTGACTGTTCACTGATCATCCCTGACTGTTCACTGATCATCCCTGACTGTGTTCACTATGTTCACTGATCATCCCTGACTGTGTTCACTGATCATCCCTGACTGTGTTCACTGTGTTCACTGATCATTTCTGATTGTGTTCACTGATCATTTCTGATTGTGTTCACTGATCATTTCTGATTGTGTTCACTATCATTTACTGATCATTTCTGATTGTGTTCACTGATCATTTCTGATTGTGTTCACTGATCATTTCTGATTGTGTTCACTATGTTCACTGATCATTTTTGATTGTGTTCACTGATCATTTCTGATTGTGTTCACTGATCATCCCTGACTGTGTTCACTGATCATTCCTGACAGTGTTCACTATGTTCACTGATCATCCCTGACTGTGTTCACTGATCACCCCTGACTGTGTTCACTGATCATCCCTGACTGTGTTCACTATGTTCACTGATCATCCCTGACTGTTCACTGATCATCCCTGACTGTTCACTGATCATCCCTGACTGTGTTCACTATGTTCACTGATCATCCCTGACTGTGTTCACTGATCATCCCTGACTGTGTTCACTGTGTTCACTGATCATTTCTGATTGTGTTCACTGATCATTTCTGATTGTGTTCACTGATCATTTACTGATCATTTCTGATTGTGTTCACTGATCATTTCTGATTGTGTTCACTGATCATTTCTGATTGTGTTCACTATGTTCACTGATCATTTTTGATTGTGTTCACTGATCATTTCTGATTTTGTTCACTGATCATCCCTGACTGTGTTCACTGATCATTCCTGACAGTGTTCACTATGTTCACTGATCATCCCTGACTGTGTTCACTGATCACCCCTGACTGTGTTCACTGATCATCCCTGACTGTGTTCACTATGTTCACTGATCATCCCTGACTGTTCACTGATCATCCCTGACTGTTCACTGATCATCCCTGACTGTGTTCACTATGTTCACTGATCATCCCTGACTGTGTTCACTGATCATCCCTGACTGTGTTCACTGTGTTCACTGATCATTTCTGATTGTGTTCACTGATCATTTCTGATTGTGTTCACTGATCATTTCTGATTGTGTTCACTGATCATTTCTGATTGTGTTCACTGATCATTTACTGATCATTTCTGATTGTGTTCACTGATCATTTCTGATTGTGTTCACTGATCATTTCTGATTGTGTTCACTATGTTCACTGATCATTTTTGATTGTGTTCACTGATCATTTCTGATTGTGTTCACTGATCATCCCTGACTGTGTTCACTGATCATTCCTGACAGTGTTCACTATGTTCACTGATCACCCCTGACTGTTCACTGTTCACTGATCAGTCCTGGCTGGGGATCAAGTCTTGATGATTGCCTGATCGTCTTTCCAACTTCTCATGTCTACCACTCGCTCTCCTGGTTCTCCTCCTCCACTCAACGTGATCAAATAAAAGAAGAAAATGAAAGGAAAAAAAAAGAAAAAAAAGGAAAGAAATAAAGAAAGAAGCGAAAAGAAATATTAGCATGTAAGAAGAAAAAAAGAAAGCAAAATAGTAAGAAAGGGGGGGGGGGGACTGAAAGGACAGACGGAAAGATAGATAGATTGGGATAGGAAAAGAAAGAAAGACAGAAAGAAAGAAAAATAGATAAATAGATAGATGGATAGATGGATGAATTGGAATGTAGAAAGAAAGAAAGGGTTGGGAGAAAGAAAGAAAGAAAGAATAAAAGACAGACAGACAGATAGATAGATAGATAGATAAATAGATAGATAGATAGATAGAAATGCATAAAGAAAGAAAGGGTTGGAAGAAAGAAAGAAAGAAAGAAAGATGCATGCCATTGAAACATGGAGCATCACAGTGATTCATTTAAGGTCCACTTTTCCTCTGTCTATACGTCAGAAACGTGCCCTGTTCAGTGAAAAATGAATGCACGTAATCCCTCTCTTCACTGGAGTGACTGTGAACAGATACAAGTCAAGATGACGGTCAAATACTGACCACCAGTGGATGCATTGAAGTCTTTTCGTCTTGTGATATAAGGTGGGGGAAACTAAACCTTTCATGGGCATGTGATACGTGGGTATAGTGGGTGAGTGGGGACGGTAGAAAGAGGTTGCGGGGTGAGTGAGACAGTGTAAGCGAGAGAAAACCACTGGGGAAAAGAGGAGACCCATCCAAATCAACTGTACTTCAATGCCCGGAAAATGCAAGGTCGTCTGCTATTGAATTTATCATATGCAGTTCAAACGGTTTCGTTTATTTATTTATTTAATTTATTTTATTTTTTCTACTTCTCTATTTTATATATATATATATATATATATATATATATATATATATATATTTTTTTTTTTTTTTTTTTTTTTTTTTTTTTTTTTTTTTGCATTCTTAGAATTTGTTCTGCCAATTCAGAAAAAGCATAGTAATTTTTTTTCCGTGAATGAATGACAGTGATTATTTGATTCGCCGTTCAAACCAACATTCAACGTGTGTCCACAGCCGTCATATACCAGTCCAACACGCTATTTGTCATTCATCCCGCCAGACTTTCACATCAACGAGCAGTTCTAAGTCCTGAGCCTTTCCACTCACGTGATGAAGGCTGGACGCTGTCTCTGAAGAGACGGTAGCTGGGGTCTCTCTGTCCACCAACCGACAGCCATTGTCAACAGAGGTGATTCACGTGCACTGTCACAACAGGACAAGTGACGGTGTGCGACACACAGCGACCAGCACAACACTGACACCTTGCCCACATCGTGCCGGCTTGACACCACAGCTCGGTTCACAAGACAACACACGTTTCCTCTTGGCACCAGGTACCTTCACTTGTGTGTGTGTGTGTGTGTGTGTGTGTGTGTGTGTGTGTGTGTGTCTGTGTGTCTGTGTGTGTGTGTGTGTGTGTGTGTGTGTGTGTGTGTGTGTGTGTGTGTGTGTGTGCCACTCCTGTCCTATGGGGTCGATGTGTGACGGACATTTATGGCACTGGGTGGCAGCTGTTGTCACTTTCACTCCCGGTGTATGGCCACTCCGCCACTTGTGCCCCTGTGTACATGAAACTGAAGACTCTCTCACTGAGACAGACAGACAGACACAGAGAGAGGGGGGGGGGCGGAGACAGAGATGGGGATAGTGTATGTATGCGCGTGTACCGACTTATGTATGTTTGCGTGCTGCATTATTTACTTTTTCATTCGTTTTATCCACTCAATTACAGAGAAAGAACGGAAGAAAGAAAGAAAGGAGGAGGGTGAGATAGAAAGATAGAGAGAGGTACATACAGGCAGAAAGTCAGACAGACAGACAGAGACAGACAGACAGACAGACAGAGACAGAGAGACAGAGAACTGGGATCAGAGAATTTAGACAATTTTAATGTACATTAACTTCCCTGTATAATAGAGTTGGATGATACGAGCGAGAATGAGGGGTGTGTATGGGGTTGGGGGTTGGGGTTTGGCTTCGCCAGGGGTGCCTGCTGTCACCATTCCTCTTCCTCCTGGTCATCGACTGGATCATGAAGACCACTACAACAGGCAGGAGCAACGGTATACAGTGGACACTCTGGACACAGCTGGACGACCTCGACTTCGCTGACGACCTGGCGCTCCTGTCACACAACCACAGCCAGATGCAGGACAAGACCACTCGCCTGGAGACCACGTCAGCCAGGACAGAGCTCAAGATCAACAAAGACCGGGCTGATGAAGATCAACACCACTGCCAACACACCAGTCACAGTCGGTGGAGAGCCCATCAGGGAGGTGGAGTCTTTCATCTACTTGGGAAGCGTGGTTGACCGACAAGGAGGCACGGACCGAGACGTCACAGCCAGAATCGGCAAAGCAAGAACAGCTTTCATCATGCTCAAGAACATCTGGGCATCTGGAGCAATCAGTATGAAAACCAAACTCCGCATCTTCAGCTCCAATGTGAAGTCAATTCTGCTCTACGGATGCGAGACATGGCGGACAACACAGACGATGCAGCAGAAGATTCAGACATTCTTCAACACCTGTCTGAGGCGCATCTACAAGATCCGATGGCAGGAGAAGATCCGAAACGAAGATCTGTGCGAGCGAGCGAGACAGGAACCAGTGGCCAAGCAGATACTGCGGAGGAAGTGGGGCTGGATCGGACACACCCTCAGGAAGCCAGCGTCCAGCATCACACGCCAAGCCCTGACCTGGAACCCGCAGGGAAAGAGGAAGAGAGGCCGGCCTCGCAACAGCTGGAGGCGAGATATCGAGGCAGAGCTGAAGCATCAAGGGACCAACTGGACTGGAATGGCCAGAACAAAAACTTCAGTGAGAAAAGTACAGTTGCAAAGATATGTTTTGAGTGCTCTCTTGAATGCGGGCGTTGGGGTGGAACGGAAGAGTGAGGGCAGAGAATTCCATTGTTTTGGTGCAGCAAAAGAAAAGGAACGTTCACTGTAAGTTTTAGTACGAATCTTTGGACTGGACAGTGTGCGTTTGTCATTTGAAGAACGGAATTGTCTGGATAGTGAATAGACAGAATTAGAAAGTAGATCTGAAACATAGACAGGACAAGAATTAGTGAAGAAATTGTGACAAAGGACTAAGAGTTTGAATTGTATTCGTGATCGAATGGGGAGCCAGTGAAGGAAAGCGAGTAGGGGAGTGATGTGCTGACGTTTCTTAGCTTTGAGAGTGAGTCGTGCTGCAGAGTTTTGAACTTTTTGAAGTATGTCAACACAGTGTTTGGGGCAGCCGGCAAGAAGAGCATTTCCATGATCTAATCTAGATAGAACAAAAGAACAGTCCAAAGACTTTGTGGTTTCTATGGTTAGATATTGCCGAATGGAGCTGATTTGTCGGAGCGCTGCATATGCTGACCAACAAATGTGGTTGATGATGTATGTCAAGTGTCATGTCATCAGGAAGCATGTAACCTAAATTACGTGCATAATTTTTATGCTGAGAAAGGTATGTCTGAGGTCCATACCAGGATATATGAAGGCTTAGGCAAGTCAGAAAATGAGCGCTTTGAGTGAATGAGAAGTGCCTCTGTTTATTATCATTTAGTTTGAGTTTGTGATCTGTCATCCATGATTTGACATCTGTGATGCATGGCTGTAAAGTCTGTATGGTTTGACCTAATTCTGTAGGGTGACATGTTCTATGAAGCTGTGTGCCGTTTGCGAAAGATTGGTTGGAAACAAAGTGACTTTGGATGAGTGTATGAAGAGGTTTGGTGTACATGATGAAGAGTAAAGGACCTAAGAGAGAGCCCTGTGGAACTCCGAACAAAACAGGAGCTGGTTGTGATGAGTGATTATTGATAATGACTGTCTGTATGCGACTTGAAAGATAGCTTTTGACCCAAGAAAGAGCTAATCCTGAAACTCCATAGTAGTGATGAAGGATGTGCAACTAAAGTGTATGGTCTTTGGTGTCAAACGCTGCGCTGAGATCTAACAAAGTAAGAACAGAAACATGACCTTGATCTAGTGCCAAAGGTATATCGTTTGTGACCTAGAAAAGTGCAGTTTCTGCACTATGTGAGGGTCTGTTTGCTGATTGGTTGGGTGACAGCAGGGAATCAGAATCAGAATCACAATCAGAATACCTTTACAATCTCGTAGAGAAATGAAGGGAATGTGAGTTTAGGTATTCAAATAACTGACTCAGAACAACATTTTCAATGACCTCAGACATAAAAGATAAGCTTGAGACTAGTCGATAATTTTGTTGAACATTCTGATCCATGGAGTGTTTCTTACGCAGTAGTTTTTAATTAGAGGGGAAAGAACCTGACGGAAGACTTTCATTTACTATGTGTCAAAGTGGTCAAGAGAGTGTCAATGTTTTCAACTAACGAAGAGGTAGGGATGGGATCTAGTTGGCAGGTGGTCGGTTTTGATTTTAAAATGATCTTTCTTTGTTCATCTTCTGTGACAGGATGGAAGCAGTCAAAAACAGAAGAAACTGAACTGGTGGCTTGATTTGAACTGATCACAGATAATGCAGCAGTTGTCATACGATCAAGTTCTTGTCTGATTTTAAACTTAGAAGTAACAAAAGTACCAGTGTTACAAGACTCTGCAATATGGGTTGTGCTCCCGCGATCAAGTTCAGAGCGAATGTTGGCTATCTTAGTTCTAAAATATTCACTAAAAACAGTTAGCAACTGACTAACAGGATACAAATTGGGGAGGGGTGATGACCTTTCATTGTCAATGAGTCTTACTCTACCACTGACACTGAAAAGCTCTCCTCATCGATTTGCTACCTGAAATCTGAGCACTATAATACATAGTTTTTGCCTTTTGGACAATCTTGGTGACTTGTTTCTTCGCAGAGGCAAAGATTTGTTCACAAACAACCAGTCCAGTCTTTTCACTCTGTTCCTCTGCACGTCGTCTTTCTTTCTTAGCTTTCCTCAGCTCCTCCCTAACACTAGAGTACCAAGGGGCAGACCGTCCATCCTTGACTTCACAGCGGGTGACAGGAGCATGCCCATCCAACGCAGCACGCAGAGTGGAGTCCAGCTGTTCTACAGAGGGCCAAGAGTGGATGACACAGTCCTACAGAAGTCCTGCCTGAAGGCCTCTATGGCCAAGGCACGAAGGTTGCGGGCCTCTTTGTAAGTGACAGGAGCCGGGACAGTCTCTATGTTAATAGAATAGAATAGAATAGAATAGAATAGAATATGTCTTTACTACCAAGTGTACCGGGGATCACAGATGTGTAAGATCACAGACATCACAGAAATGGTCAGAACAAAGCTCTTCGGTCACAGAGGTACAGTGCACAATATTGTCATGTGGACGAAACATAACCCAATCTATGATGTTACCATGGTTGTGAGTAGGCTGACACACTGATTGACCGAGATTAAATGTGTTTATAAGATCATTCATTTGTACCGTATTTGATTGACGGGATTTATCATAGTGGAAGTTCACATCTCCAACAATAACACTACTCGCGGAACAGTTGTTACAAAAGTCAAGCATGTCTGGGAATCCCCCAAGAACACAGCATCTATGAGCTCATTTTCAGCACTTGGAAAAGTAAGGTAGATGCACCAGAAACAGTTTTTCCGCATGTTGGCAATGTTACTTGAAAACTTCATAAGAAGTGTGTGGGAATGGGAACATTGTATTAAAAGCAAGATGACACGCAAAAAGATTCCTGTAAACCACAGCAAGACGTCCACCATGAGGAGAGCGTGGGGATGATGGAACAGAGTAACCCGTTGGGGCAACATCCACACACTTTCCCTCATCACCTTTCTCTGTAAACCAAGTTTCTTATAAAAACACAATATCAATCTGGTTGTCTAAAATTTATTTGCTGTGCGTTTGTCTTGGGGGCCGAGCGACTTCTACGACTACTACTATTACTACTACTGCTACTACTGCTGCTGCTGCTGCTGCTACTGCTGCTGCGACCATGATGACGATGATGGTGGTAGTGATGGTGATGGTGATAATGATGGTGATGAGGGTGATGATGATGATTCTCAGAGCAGGGACAGGGTTAACTCACCGTCCTTTCTGGAGGAGGAACAGCCCAGGCGTGTGTTTCCGGAACCACTTCATGTCCAAACCACTTCAGAAATAACACACAACCACACTGTACCACTTCAGAAATAACACACAACAATACTGTACTACTTCAGAAATAACACGCAACAATCACACTGTACCACTTCAGAAATAACACACAACAATCACACTCTACCACTTCAGAAATAACACACAACAATCACACTGTACCACTTCAAAAATAACACACAACGATGACACTGTACCACTTCAGAAATAACACACAACGATGACACTGTACCACTTCAGAAATAACACACAACAATCACACTGTACCACTTCAGAAATAACACACAACAACACTGTACCACTTCAGAAATAACACACAACAATCACACCGTACCACTTCAGAAATAACACACAACAATCACACTGTACCACTTCAGAAATAACACACGACAATCACAATGTACCACGTCAGAAATAACACACAACAATCACACTCTACCACTTCAGAAATAACACACAACAATCACACTGTACTACTTGAGAAATAGCACAAAACAATCACACTGTACCGCTTCAGAAATAACACACAACGATGACACTGTACCACTTCAGAAATAACACAAAATTCACACAGTACCAGTTCAGAAATAACACAAAATTCACACAGTACCAGTTCAGAAATAACACAAAATTCACACAGTACCAGTTCAGAAATAACACAAAATTCACACAGTACCAGTTCAGAAATAACACAAAATTCACACAGTACCAGTTCAGAAATGACACAAAAATCAGACTATACCACTCAGGGAAACAAAAATCAGGTTGTACCACTTCAGAAGTAATACACAAATCGGACTATACCACTTCAGAAAAAAAGAAACAGAAATCAGGCTGCACCACATTAGAAAAAAAAGGGGAAAAGATTCAGACTGTTTAACTACAGAAACAAATAGAAAAAGAAAACAACAAAAACAGTAAATGCAGACTGTCCCACTTAAAAAAAAGGAAAGAAAAGAAAAAGTAAGTTCAGACATTACTACTTGAAAAAAAAAAGAAAAAAAAAAGAATTAAAACTATATCACTTCAGGGGGAAAAAAAAAACCCAGTAAATTTAGACTGTCCCACTTCAGAAAAATACCCCAAGTAAATTCAGACAATACAACTTCAGAAGAAAAAAAAGGTTGAATTGAGACTTTGTCTGGATGCTTCTCTTCTTTCTTTCCATGGTCGCTGCTGATGACGTCACGGGTGATGCTGATGTGTGGTTTATATCATACTGTAGTTAGTTACGGGTGATGCTGATGTCTGATTTATATCATACTGAAGTTAGTTACGGGTGATGCTGATGTCTGATTTATATCATACTGTAGTTAGTTGGGGGCGATGCTGATGTCTGATTTATATCATACTGTAGTTAGTTAGGGGCGATGCTGATGTCTGATTTATATCATACTGAAGTTAGTTACGGATGATGCTGATGTCTGATTTATACTGCATTGTTGTTACTGAGTTATGTATTATCGTGTCGTAATATTGTTGTCACTCAGTTATGTATAATCGTGTAGTAATCGTGTAGTGTTGTCCCAGGCCCATGGCTATGTGAGTGTGTGTGATGGAAGAGTAGAGAGAATGGGGGTGGGTAGATGGATGGTGGTGGTATGGTTCGAAAGGGAGAATGACCCGATTTTTACCCCTTTTACCTTTACTATCCAAAATTTTATTTTACAATTTTTACAAAATCTGTGGCATGCAGATTACAATTATGTTCCTTTTTACATGTATGTATCTTAAGTGAACATTGCTGTCATCTCAGCCGTTTAATCATGTGTGTGTGTCTGTGCGTGTGTGTTAGTGTGAGTGTTGGAGTGTAACAGTTGTTGTATTGATAGTATGTTACTTTGTGAGTTTTATGCATTGTGTTTTCTTTTATAATATTAATCATTCTGTTGTATGTTTCTACTACTTTTTATAAGCTTTCTTGTTTCACTTTAGGTACTGGATTGCAATGCACTTTGAGCTTGCTTATGCTTGTATTTTAGCGCTGTATGTAATAAAATATTATTATTATTAATATTGTTGTCACTCAGCTATTTATAATCGTGCAGTAACATTGTTGTTAGTCAGTCATGCATCATAGTGTGGTTAGTTATCTTGTTTTCGTTCCTCTACCTGCTGTTGTTAACTAACAGCTCTGGGCGACACCAGACCACAGTCATCAGTGCTCTGCCCTGGCTATCATGTCCATCAGCATCAAATAAAAGTTGTCTCCCGTGCTTTTACGTCACCCTACGCTGCCAGAAGAACGCCGCTAATGCTGCATCGTGCACACTACTTTACACAGCTGAACGGGGGGTGATGATAGGTCTGGTCTGCCTGTCTGTGGTGCCAGCAGCAGGCGCACGGACGTGAGAATGTCAGAGCGCTAATGACACGTTGGATGGGCCGGGGTCGGGTGGCGGGGACTGGTCAGTGGTCAGTGATCAGGTAGTCAGGTGGTCCAGGGGGTGAGACACACGCGTCACCAAGGATCACCATTCATCAGCCACGCCCCCCCCCCCACCCCCCTCCTCTCCCTTGTGGACATGCCATGTCTGGTTATGTCAGTTGTGTGCTGTCTGTGTTGTCTGTTCCTCTCTACTGGCACACGTGTACAGCTGGTTGTTTTCTTTCCTTTTTGACTGTCTTGACGTGTAGTTATGTCAGTTATGTCTGTGCTGTCTGTTCCTCTCTACTGGCACACGTGTACAGCTGGTTGTTTTCTTTCCTTTTTGACTGTCTTGACGTGTAGTTATGTCAGTTATTAGATGTCTGTGCTGTCTGTGCTGTCTGTTCCTCTCTACTGGCACATGTGTACAGCTTGTTGTTTTCTTTCCGTTTTGACTGTCTTGACGTGTAGTTATGTCAGTTATGTCTGTGCTGTCTGTTCCTCTCTACTGGCACATGTGTACAGCTTGTTTTTTTTTGTTTGTTTTTTTTACCCCTTTGACTGTCTTGACGTGTAGTTATGTCAGTTGTGTGCTGTCTGTGCTGTCTGTTCCTCTCTACTGGCACATGTGTACAGCTTGTTGTTTTCTTTCCGTTTTGACTGTCTTGACGTGTAGTTATGTCAGTTATGTCTGTGCTGTCTGTTCCTCTCTACTGGCACATGTGTACAGCTTGTTTTTTTTTTTTTGTTTGTTTTTTTTACCCCTTTGACTGTCTTGACGTGTAGTTATGTCAGTTGTGTGCTGTCTGTGCTGTCTGTTCCTCTCTACTGGCACACGTGTACAGCTGGTTGTTTTCTTTCCTTTTTGACTGTCTTGACGTGTAGTTATGTCAGTTATGTCTGTGCTGTCTGTGCTGTCTGTTCCTCTCTACTGGCACACGTGTACAGCTTGTTGTTTTCTTTCCGTTTTGACTGTCTTGACGTGTAGTTATGTCAGTTATGTCTGTGCTGTCTGTGTTATATGTTCCTCTCTACTGGCACATGTGTACATCTGGTTCTTTTGGTTTTGTTTTACCCCTTTGACTGTCTTGACGTGTAGTTATGTCAGTTATGTCTGTGCTGTCTGTTCCTCTCTACTGACACATGTGTACAGCTGGGTTTTTTTGTTTTGTTTTACCCCTTTGACTGTCTTGACGTGTAGTTATGTCAGTTATGAGATCTCTGTGCCGTCTGTGTTGTCTGTTCCTCTCTACTGGCACATGTGTACAGCTTTTTTTTATTATTTTTTTTTTACCCCTTTGACTGTCTTGACGTGTAGTTATGTCAGTTATGAGATGTCTGTGCTGTCTGTTCCTCTCTACTGGCACATGTGTACGGCTGGTTGTGTTTTTTTTGTTTTTGTTTTCCTTTTTGACTGTTTTGACGTGTAGTTATGTCAGTTATGAGATGTATGTGCTGTCTGTTCCTCTCTACTGGCACATGTGTACAGCTTTTTTTTTTTTTTTTTTGTTTTTTTTACCCCTTTGACTGTCTTGACGTGTAGTTATGTCAGTTATGAGATGTATGTGCTGTATGTTCCTCTCTACTGGCACATGTGTACAGCTGGTTGTTTTTTTTACCACTTTGACTGTCTTGACGTGTCTTCTGTCTGTCTGTCTGTCTCTCTCTCCCCCCCCCCCCATCCCCCCTCTTTCTCTCTCTCCCCCTCTCCCGCTCTCTCTCGCTCTCTCTTTCCCTCTCTCCCTCTCTCTCTCTCTCACCTCTCTCTCTCTTTCTCTCTCTCCCTGTCTCTCTCTTTCTCTCTCTCCCCCTCTCTCTCTTTCTCGAGGTAAACAAGAACTCTGTTGAATAAGTTTGTGAGCACCACGTTCTTGGGGAAATTATTGATAAAGAACTGAACTGGCAAGTTCATATCAACCATGTCTGCAAACAGTTAGCTCGCAATTTGTTCTTACTCAATAAACCTAGATATTATGTCGATGTTCCAACCAGAAAATTATTCTTCGGGGCACACTGTCTCTCTCATGTCATTTATGCATCTACAGTCTGGAGCAATGCCAGTCACAACCAGCTAAAAAAAGTTAACTCATTGCACAGACGAGCAGCTAAACTTATTTTACCAGACCACTCCCTATCAACAGATGAAAAATTAACGAAACTGGAAATATCACCACTGTACAAGCAATTCGACTACAATAAAATGGTCCTCATGTTCAAAGTACACAAAAACATGTCACCACCATACCTCAGTGACCTTGTTCAACGGGCATCAGAGCGTTACGATTCAGATAATCATATTCTGCCTCGTCTGCGCATCGATTTGAACAAATCTAGCTTTGCATTTATTGGATCATCTGCTTGGAACTTTCTTCCTTTGTTCATTAAGACGTGCGATTCATTACGTTCCTTCAAATCAAGCATACGAGAACTTCTGCTCCACAAACAATAGGCCCACAAAGCTTTTTTTTAAAAAAATTTTTTATAACCAGCTAAAAAAAAGACAAAAATAATGCTTTTTACGTGAAGTTTGTATCTATACCTACATGCAGTGAATTTATTTTATTTCTACCTTTGTGCTTTAATGTTTTTACTTGTTCGCCTGTAAATTGGATGTTATTACCTGTAACATCTGCATCAGCAAATTAATCACTTTTAATGATAAAGTTGTGCTTCTCTGTTTTCTTTATGTCCGCTATATGTTTCTCACTTCGGTCATGTCTCTGTATGTGTCGTTATCGTTAATGTTGTTATTGTTATTGTTGTCACAAGGACAGATTGGAAGACTGGGCGATGCCTAAAATCTTTATCCTTGAGTAATAAAGTTTTTGAATCTTGAATCTCTTGAATCTTTCTCTCTCTCTTTCCCCCTCTCTCTCTTTCTCTCTCCCCCCTCTCTCTTTCTCTCTCTCTCTCCCTCTCTCTCTTTCTCTCTCTTTCTTCCTCCCTCTCCCTCTCTCTCTCTCTCTGGGTCTATTCTACACTCATGACCTCATTCCATGTGGTTGTTTCTCTGTAAGTTTGCCTTACTATGACCGCTTTGTGAAATTGTTTCCGTTATCGTTTATTCCTTTAGGCTAAATTCTCAAAAATCTCAACAACAAACCCAAAAGCTTTCTCTCTCTGTCTCCCACCCCTATGTTTTTTTTTTAATTCTAAAATACTATAAAACAGGCAATAAAATGTGGTTGCTTACTATATATCCTTGTATTGAATGAAACAAGTTGTTTCTTTTTTTTTTTTTTAAAGGAAGAAAACAATAACTCCGTTTAAAGTTATATTAATGGGTCCAGCTCAAGAAACAACCGGCGAAGACCAAAAGAAAACTGAGTGGAGTCAGCCATTACACCGACAAGAAAACTTACCGTTTTGTCACCAACGTGTGCACGGTTATCAAGAGGACAGGTTCTGGGCGATACAACTTGATGTGTCAGTTTTCTCCACAGCTCGCACAACACAGCTTGATGTGTCAGTTTTCTCCACAGCTCGCACAACACAGCTTGATGTGTCAGTTTTCTCCACAACTCACACGACACAGCTTGATGTGTCAGTTTTCTCCACAACTCACACGACACAGCTTGATGTGTCAGTTTCTCCACAACTCACACGACACAGCTTGATGTGTCAGTTTTCTCCACAACTCACACGACACAGACTGATGTGTCAGTTTTCTCCACAACTCACACGGAATTCAAGATTCTTCCTTCTCAAGCCACAGATGAGACAAACACGAAAGTCTTTGTTTTCCTCTGAAGATAACAGTTTGAAAAAAATGATTTTAAAAATCTGCCGACTTTTTTCTTTGTCTCCAGCATACAAAAGATGGAGTCCACCCACTGAGACACAAAGGAGGCCCCCGGGAACAGCACAACACAGCACAGTACAGCACAACATAGCACAGTACAGCACAACATAGCACGGCTCAACACAGCACAACACAGTACAGCATAACATAGCACAGCACAGCATAACACAGCACAACATAAGCACAGCACAGCAAAACATAACACAGCACAGTACAGCACAACATAGCACGGCACAACATAGCACAGCTCAGCACATAATAACACAGCACAGTACAGTACAGTTCAACATAGCACAGCACAGCACAGCACACTACAACACAGCACAGTACATTACAGCACAGCACAGCACATTACAAAATAGCACAGAACAGCACAGTACAACACAGCACAGCAAAACACAGCACAACATAGAACAGCACAACACAGCACAGTACGTCACAGCACGGCACAGCACAACATAGTACAGCACAGCACAGTATAGCAAAACACAGCACATCACATCACAGGAAGGCACAGTACAACACAGTATAGCAAAACACTACACAGCGCAGCACAGCACAGCACAGCACAACATAGCACAGCACAGCACGGCATGGCACTTGCACAGTATAGAAAAATACAACACAGCACAGCACAACACAATATATCACAGCACAGCAAGGCACAGCACAGAACAGTATAGAAAAACAACAC
This sequence comes from Babylonia areolata, assembly GCF_041734735.1. Lineage (NCBI taxonomy): Eukaryota > Metazoa > Mollusca > Gastropoda > Neogastropoda > Buccinidae > Babylonia > Babylonia areolata. Next base: position 39,558,038 of record NC_134902.1, read on the forward strand.
AGCACAGCACAGCACAGCACAGACCAATACAGCACAGCACAGCACAGCACAGCACAGCACAGCACAGACCAATACAGCACAGCACAGCACAGACCAATACAGCACAGCACAGCACAGACCAACATATGTCCGTGACAGAAGATGAGGGAACACATGTCTGTGACACAAAGAAGGAACACACCACATGTCTGTGACACCAGGTGAGGGAACACACCACATGTCTGTGACACCAGGTGAGGGAACACACCACATGTCTGTGACACCAGGTGAGGGAACACATGTCTGTGACACCAGGTGAGGGAACACATGTCTGTGACACCAGGTGAGGGAACACATGTCTGTGACACCAGGTGAGGGAACACAACACATGTCTATGGCAGCAGGTGAGGGAACACAACACATGTCTGTGACACCAGGTGAGGGAACACATGTCTGTGACACCAGGTGAGGGAACACAACACATGTCTATGGCAGCAGGTGAGGGAACACAACACATGTCTGTGACACCAGGTGAGAGAACACATGTCTGTGACACCAGGTGAGGGAACACCCCACATGTCTGTGACACCAGGTGAGGGAACACAACACATGTCTGTGACACCAGGTGAGGGAACACAACACATGTCTATGACACCAGGTGAGGGAACACAACACATGTCTATGACACCAGGTGAGGGAACACAACACATGTCTGTGACACCAGGTGAGGGAACACCCCACATGTCTGTGACACCAGGTGAGGGAACACAACACATGTCTGTGACATCAGGTGAGGGAACACATGTCTGTGACACCAGGTGAGGGAACACAACACATGTCTGTGACACCAGGTGAGGGAACACATGTCTGTGACACCAGGTGAGGGAACACAACACATGTCTGTGGCAGCAGGTGAGGGAACACAACACATGTCTGTGACACCAGGTGAGGGAACACACCACATGTCTGTGACACCAGGTGAGGGAACACACCACATGTCTGAGACACCAGGTGAGGGAACACACCACATGTCTGTGACACCAGGTGAGGGAACACACCACATGTCTGTGACACCAGGTGAGGGAACACATGCCTGTGACACCAGGTGAGGGAACACACCACATGTCTGTGACACAAGGTGAGGGAACACATGTCTGTGACACCAGGTGGGGGAACACACCACATGTCTGTGACACCAGGTGAGGGAACACATGTCTGTGACACCAGGTGAGGGAACACATGTCTGTGACACCAGGTGAGGGAACACATGTCTGTGACACCAGGTGAGGGAACACAACACATGTCTGTGACACCAGGTGAGGGAACACAACACATGTCTGTGACACAAGGCGAGGGAACACATGTCTGTGACACAAGGTGAGGGAACACACCACATGTCTGTGACACCAGGTGAGGGAACACACCACATGTCTGTGACACCAGGTGAGGGAACACAACACATGTCTGTGACACCAGGTGAGGGAACACATGTCTGTGACACCAGGTGAGGGAACACACCACATGTCTGTGACACCAGGTGAGGGAACACCCCACATGTCTGTGGCAGCAGGTGAGGGAACACAACACATGTCTGTGACACCAGGTGAGGGAACAGCAACACCAGGTGAGGAAACAGTGGCGGAGAAAAGAAGACGCTCAGTGGCAGTCAGCAGTCACTGTGGGTCAGAGCTCAGCGCACGTGCGTCCAGTGGCCTGTCAGCCCTGCCTCACTCGCCACGTCTGCTGCTGGCTGCAGGAAGGAGGTCTGCGGCACGTGGAACTGGTGCGGACACGCCAAACCTTGCTGTTTAAACTGCCTTCTGTACTGCTCGTGTCGCTGGAATGGAAAGGCTTTCTTTGGGCTAAACGACAATGCGAGGGGTGGGGACGTCGTGTGTGTGTGTGTGTGTGTGTGTGGTGGTGGGGTGGGGGGCCCGGTGAGACGTTTTCTGGCGCACTGTTTGCTTGCGGCCAATCTATATCTCTGTGTCTATCTGCCTTCCCCCCGACTCCCCTCCCCCCCCCTCTCTCTCTCTCTCTCTCTCTCTCTCTCTCTCTTGCTTCGAAGTTATATCAGTTGAAAAAAAAGAAAAATTTCCTTACCATGCATGCCAGAAAATTATTCTTTTATTCATACATTCAATCCAGTATTGATTACGCTTCCACTCTTTGGGATTCAGCAAGCAATAACTTACTAAAACCACTGATTAGTATCCATAAAAGAGCCGTTAAACTAACCATTGACAAATCTTCAACACTGACAGAAACTGATTACAAACAAAGAGGTATCCTTCCACTCAAGGTTAAACTGTTGTACAATAAAGGACTCTTCATGCACAAAATCCTTCATGGCAAGCTCCATCCTATCTGACAAATATGTTTACTTTTAATGATTATCGACATTCACATAGGATAAACCTTCCATTTACAACGATTATCTTATGTAAATCAAGCCTCGCATATTCAGGGGGTTGGTTATGGATTCATATCCCAGAATATTTAAAAACTGAATCAAATTTCCAAAAATTCAAATCTAACTTACATACATACGTGATGAATCTTTCAAATTTGACACCTCTATATCCTAAAATGTACTGATTATGTTTCAATATCATTCATATTTCATATATATATACAATATGATAATTGCCATGAATTCACTTCCTATGTTCCAGCTTTCGGTGTCTGTCACTCTGTCTCTCCTTCTCCCTGTTATCATCATC
>NC_134902.1:39565739-39595739 GCF_041734735.1 Babylonia areolata
CTGATTTGTACAGTGGAATGACTCTAGCCTGCTTGAATTTAGAAAAGAAAAAAAATTCTTATCGATACACATATTATAAAGATATGTCAGAGTATCCACAATAAAAGGGGAAGAAAGCTTTAATATCTGTCCATCTAACCCGTCCAAAAAATATCGTGTGCCAGATTGTTTTAGTTTTGATTGGCTTTGACATACATCCAAGACAGTCATTGGTTGAACACTGGATGGAACATGAATTTTCTTTGAGTAAATATACTGTTTTAGAATACAGAGGTCATTTTCACTGGTCCTATCGTTTGGTTTTTGTTGTTGTTGTTTTTTCAGCAATGGTTGCAAAATGATTATTTAACTGATCTGCTGTTACATCAGTGATGCTTTGTTTTCTTTTTCCCACATGTTTATTATTCATCTTGTTGATGGCTTTCCAAATTAGACGAGAATCTTTTGTATTGACTAACATTTTCTGAAAATAATTATGTTTTGATTCACGTTTCATGGCGTTTACTTTATTTCTTTGTTTCTTATATTGTTCATTTGATCCATACATCTTCAGATAATCTCTATAATGAGTGTGTGTGTGTGTGTGTGTGTGTGTGTGTGTGTGTGTGTGTGTGTGTGTGTGTGTGTCTTTGTGTGCGTGCGCGAGTGTGTAAGTGTACACATGTGTCAGGAGAGCTCTGTGTACGTGCGTGTATGTGTGTGCGTCGGGGGGGAGGGGGGGGGGGGGCGGGAGGGGGGAATGAGGTGTGTGTGTGTGTGTGTGTGTGTCTGTGTGTGCATATCTGTACTGTGGGAGCAACAGAATGTTTGAACGTGCAGGTGTGCATATATATATATATATATATAGTGCTCGCATGCGCCAGGCATCTCCTTCTGCTCCTGTGGTGGGGGAGCGCAACTGTAGGAGCCTCCGCTCCCTGCTGATGCCTACCAGATTGCCCACTCCTGACCAAGAAGCCCCAGGATGCTATAAGTGCCACAAAAGGTGCGTCATTTGCAAAGATCACATGCAGGAAACAGACACATTCACTAGTGACACTACACACGAATCATTCAAAATCCAACAACACGTAACGTGCGACAGCAGCAACATCATTTACCTACTGTTCTGTGATAAATGCAAGCAAGCACAATATATAGGAGAAACAAAGAACACTCTCAAGACAAGATTCTACTTACACCGCAATCACATCAAACAGAACACGGGCACCCTAGTCACACGCCACTTCAACCAATCCAACCACACAATCACTAACATGAAATGTATCATCATAGAACATATTCACGGAAATTCACACACAGTCAGACAAACCAGGGAAAAAAAGTGGATGGACAGACTGAAAACAGTGGCACCTTACGGGCTGAACATTCGGGACTAATAGCCATAAGGAGGTCCCTGTGGTTGCGTTTGTGGGGTGTTTGTGGGGTGGTGAGGACAATGATAGAGGACTCTCTCTCTCTCTCTCTCTCTCTCTGTCAGTCTATCTTCTCTCCGCCTGTCCATCTGTCTCTCCCTCTCCCTCTTTCTCCCCCCTCTCTCTCCCCCCTCTCTCTTCGTCTCTTCATCCTCTCTCTCTCCCTCCCTCCCTCCCTCTCTCTCTCTCATTGTCAGCCATCTGTCCCCCCCCCCTCTCCTTATTTCTTTCCCCCCCTCTCTCGCTGTCTGTCTCTCTCTGTCTTTCCCTCTCTCTCCTCCTCTCTCACAGTCCCTTCTCCCTCCCTGACCCCCTCCCTCTCTGTCTCTCTTTCTTTTTCCCCCCTCCTATTATCTGCCCATCTATTTTTTCTCGACCTCTCTCTCGTCCTCTCTGACTACTTTACTCACCAGCCTCTCTTCCTATTCCCCAAGCAACACTTCACACTGTTCTTTTCATGCTGCATGCCCTGGATGCAGTTTTTACATGAGTTTTTTTCATGAGCTTTGTTAACCTTTTTGTTTTCTTTGTTGGTGTGTGTGTTGCATTTTGACATACCAGTAAACGCCCTTGATGAAGACCAGTGGTCGAAACCGGTCGGGCATGTGAGAAACTGTTCTGTTGTTTTCCTTTTTTTCTATTGTTATATATATATATATATATATATATATATATATATATATATATATATATATATGGAAGGAAGGAATTTTTGTTTAATGTCCCGTCACACATATCGATGATTGAAGACATTTTGTAAAAGTATTTATGAATACATCTGAGTATTATCGGTTAGAAGGGGTGGGAGATGTGGATGAATGGAGGGTTTGGGGAAACTGGGCAAATGAGGGTAAAAATGTGGGTGAAATTTGAAAGAAAAACAAAACAAACAAACAAACAAACAAAAAAAACCCTCTAAATACAGTTACAGGAAATTACTTAAAGAACTTCGTAAAAGAGAAGTCGTTAAACTGACAAGCGAAACAACTGATAATGAATGCAAAAAGTCAAAAACATCAACGTTCTCAGTCACTTGTGAAGACACACTTTCGTGTACAAAAGGCTTCATCAAGCTACAGTGAAAAATTATATGCTCAATTGTCAGGTTATTAAAGCATATACACTTGACATTAGAACAATACTTGGTCCGTAATGAATTTGATAATAGTCTGAGAGCTAAGCTCAGAATTGGTCTGCGAATCGGACCAAAGTCTGAGAGAGTCAACTGACGAGGTTTTAGACTTGAATTCAAGCACCTATAAAAGTCTCTTTCTAGTATATTGCTTATTTCCTTGTATGACAATGGGCAATATACTTTTATACTATCTATATGATTTTTTGCTCCCCTTTTTGCTGCCCTATCTGCTTGGTCGTTATAACGGAATCCAGTGTGGGATGGTATCCAACAAAAATCAACATTTGTACCCTTCACAAATAGGGAGTGCAATAAATACCTAATTTCAAAAAATAAATCTTCTCTTTGATTATTCTCAAAAAGGAGCAAACCTTTTAAGACAGATTGAGAATCAACACAAAATAGGATATTACTTATTATGATTGGTATATCAACAAGATGATTTAAAGCCATAAGGATGGCCACCAATTCAGCTGTAAAAATTGAATGTCCCTTACCTAAATAATATGATTTTTCTGTTTTTAGGTCAGGAATGACAAAAGCAGATCCTGCACTGTTATCATCCAGGACCGAGCCATCAGTGTAAACGTTTAAATGATAATCAAAATTTTCTTCTAATTCAATTCTGACAGATGCTGCTATTATATGTGGAGATTCTCCTTTTGTTGTGTCAGAAGCACATATGTTGACGTTTGCTTTTGTTAACTCCCAGGGAGGGACAGGTGGCACCAGAACACGAGGTGCCATATTATGCAAATCAATGTCTGAAGAATTTAAAATATCTGACACATATGTGCGAATGGTTTGTAAATTTGAATTATTTTGTGCATTTTTTGGAAAATCAATATCAGACCTAATATTTAATTCCTCAAAATCATCCACTGCTGTACATCTCACAATATATTTAGCAGAACTTAATTTTCTGATTTCATCTAGTGGTAGAATACCCGCAAGCTTATAGGCTTCTGAGGTCTTAGTATGCACAGGTACCCCTAAAGCCAGTTTCACAGCTTTACTGTCAATTATTCGCAGCTTCTTTAGGAACGTCGGCAGGGCAGAAAAGAAAATTTCTTGACCGTAGGTCAATCTTGATCTTACGAGAGATGTCGCTAAATGTAAAAGAATTTTGGAGTCTTGTCCCCAAGGAGAGTGACTTAAAATTTTTAAGAAATTTAAACTTTTAACTGCTTTAGTCACCATTGAATCAATGTGTTTCTTCCAGTTTAGTTTTGAAGTAAATAGGATCCCAAGAAATTTGATTTCCGACTTGAAAAATATTTCACGTCCTCCTAAAAAAAAAACGTGGTAGTTTGCTGGGATTATAACCATTATTAAAGAGGATCAAATGTGTTTTTTCTACAGAAAACTCAAAACCATTAGATTGCATATAGCTACTCAGTCTATCGAGTTCACCCTGAAAATGTTTCTGTACATAATTTATGTAATGTAGGCTTGTCCTTTTCCTCAAGGATGTCTGAATCCATATAGCAATATCATCAGCATATTGAGCCAGCTTGGTAGATGATGAAAAACATGTATGTAAATCATAAAGCATAATGTTGAACAACAATGGAGAAATAATGGAACCCTGCGGGATTCCCATGTTTATAGGCCTAGAGGTTGATAAAGTTACTCCCACTTTTGCCACTATATATCTCCCACTTAAAAAGGATTTAACATAGTCATAAACATGACCCGACAGACCAATTTGTTTCAGCTTAAATAAGTCTGCTATGCCACACTCGGTCATAAGCTTTAGTAAGATCGAAGAAGGACGCAATGATACTTTTTCGCTTAGAAAACTGTTTTTTAATTTGGGTAGTGAGACGGGTCAGATGATCAATTGTAGATCTTCCTTTCCGGAATCCAGTTTGAGCTGACGGAATTATGTTATTTTTGTCACAGTAATACACCATTCTAATATTTACAATTTTCTCCATGACTTTCCCAACGTGGAAGGTAACCGAAATAGGTCTATAACTCGAAGCTTCTGTTCGAGGTTTACTCTGTTTTAATACAGGAGTTACAATGGACGTTTTCCACACCTCAGGGATTTGTCCACATTCCCAGCACTTTTGAAATAATGTATGTAATATAATCAACCAGTTTTCTGGCAAATGGTTTAACATGGTGTAAGATACTGCATCCTTACCAACTGACACATTTTTGTTACTCAACAAATGAATAGCGTTCTTTACCTCATGTAAAGTTATTGCCGAATTGATTGTATTATCATTTTGTGGGGTAGGATCTCTATATTTGTCACTGATTTCTTCTTCCTCTCTTAAAGTCTTTTGTTTAGTTGACAAACTATCTACACTGCCTGTTTTAGAATACATACAAACAAATTCTTCAGCCTTCTCTTGAGGGGACAGAAACTCTTTCTCTTTTGTTTTAATAGGATAGTCTTGGAGAACAATGCCTGATTTCATTTCTTTCATTTTGGCCCACACTTTCTTCATATCCTTATGGTCAGATACTTCATTCAAACAGAATTGTGACCAGTATTGTCTTTTTTCTCGGGCTATGATTCTATTCGCCTTGATTTTTGTGTAACACATTTCTTTATGAGCGGCTTCTTTTACATCTTCATCACGTACTTTTCTGAGTTTCAACCATGTTAGGTATGCTAGTTTCTTTGTATTTACAGCCTCCGCACATGCATCATTCCACCAAACATTTCCAGAAAAAATGTCACTCCTCTTTGAACCGTTTTTGGGAATTGCTATTTCAGCAGCTCCAATAATTGATTTTTGAATCTTCACAAAAAAATTGCTTTTCTCTTCCGTGTGTAGACTTCCTGACAGTCCCTGGTTGGATCGTTGTTCGTGCCGTTACTGGTTGCTCTGCTCGTCCTCACCTCAGACAGTCCAGAGTAAGCTCTGTAGACTGGTTGACTCTTGAGGTTCTCAGCTTGCAGTCTTCCAGACACCTCAAGCTGAGCCATCCGCACGTTATTTTCCGGAGGAGCTTCCTGTTCCGTCCTTTGTCTTTGTTTGTTAGATCTAAAAGGTTCCTTTCCGTCCTTTGTCTTCGTTTGTCTGTTAGATCTAAAAGCTTCCTTTCCGTCCTTTCTCTTGGCTTGTCCTTTAGATCTAAAAGCTTCCTTTTCCGTCCTTTCTTTTTCTTTGCCCGTTAGATCTAAAAGCTTCCTTTCCGTCCTTTCTCTGTCTGTTAGATCTAAAAGTTTCCTGTTCCGTCCTTTCTCTGTTTATTAGATCTAAAAGCTTCCTGTTCCGTCCTTTCTCTGTTAGATCTAAAAGCTTCCTTTCCGTCCTTTCTCTTGGCTTGTCTGTTAGATCTAAAAGCTTCCTGTTCCATCCTTTCTCTTTGTCTGTTAGATCTAAAAGCTTCCTTTTCCGTCCTTTCTCTGTTTGTTAGATCTAAAAGCTTCCTGTTCCGTCCTTTCACTGTTAGATCTAAAAGCTTCCCCTTTGGTCCTTTCTCTGTTTGTCTGTTAGATCTCAAAGCTTCCTTTGCGTCCTTTCTCTTCGTTTGTCTGTTAGATCTAAAAGCTTCCTGTTCCGTCCTTTCTGTCTGTTAGATCTAAAAGCTTCCTGTTCCGTCCTTTCTCTGTTTGTTAGATCTAAAGGCTTCCCCTTTGGTCCTTTCTCTGTTTGTCTGTTAGATCTCAAAGCTTCCTTTGCGTCTTTTCTCTTCGTTTGTCTGTTAGATCTAAAAGCTTCCTGTTCCGTCCTTTCTGTCTGTTAGATCTAAAAGCTTCCTGTTCCGTCCTTTCTCTGTTTGTTAGATCTAAAGGCTTCCTGTTCCGTCCTTTCTCTGTTTGTTAGATCTAATGTTTATAGTCTCCTTCGTTTTGCCCTTTACTGTTTCCATGGTGAAGCGTTTTTCCTGTCCACAATGTTCATTTTCGTTGAGATGAAGATCGTTGTTCTCTGCTGTAAGCCAATGGATATTTGGATGTGCAGTTGTAGCATTTGGTTTCTATCTCACTGGTGTTTTTGTGCTGTGTCTGTGGTGATTTGTTTACCTCATCTCAGTGGATATGAATTCCCTTTTCCTTCTCTTCAAGCCGCTTGTCTTCTCTGGATGCAGAGTTTGTTGTTTGGTTGCCAGTGCACGGGTGTTGGCTGGTTGGTTGGTTATTATGTCAAAGGCAATCTTGATCAGCTGTTAGCAGTGCTACGTCATTTTGCAGTATGTCTGCAAGTGACGTAAACGTTCAGTCACATGAGCTCTCCAATCCCCCCCCCCCCCCCCCCCCCCCAATGACTGAAGTTGTGTCGAATTTATGTGACAGCTACGCTTCCCCGTTTGAGCTGAAGATCCCATTCTTAGCTAGGTTTAGTCACATTGATTAATGAGAAAACAATCAACATTTTGTGCAATGCATTAACATTTCATGTTTCAGCAAAAAAACAACAACAAAAAACAAAACAAAACAAAACAAAAGCCAACAACTCCAATTTCACTGGGGATTCCTACTGTGAGATCCGTAATCTGCACCCACGTTGTGAGTCCCTGGTATGACTTAATGTGAGTGAATGTTGTTGGAGCTGCTCAGTGTGAGTGAATGTTGTTGGAGCTGCTCAGTGTGAGTGAATGTTGTTGGAGCTGCTCAATGTGAGTGTACGTTGTTGGAGCTGCTCAGTGTGAGTGAATGTTGTCGGAGCTGCTCAGTGTGAGTGAATGTTGTTGGAGCTGCTCAATGTGAGTGTACGTTGTTGGAGCTGCTCAGTGTGAGTGTACGTTGATGGAGCTGCTCAGTGTGAATGAATGTTGTTGGAGCTGCTCAATGTGAGTGTACGTTGTTGGAGCTGCTCAGTGTGGGTATACGTTGTTGGAGCTGCTCAGTGTGAGTGTACGTTGTTGGAGCTGCTCAGTGTGAGTATACGTTGTTGGAGCTGCTCAGTGTGAGTGTACGTTGTTGGAGCTGCTCAGTGTGAGTGTACGTTGTTGGAGCTGCTCAGTGTGAGTTCAGTGTGGGTATACGTTGTTGGAGCTGCTCAGTGTGGGTATACGTTGTTGGAGCTGCTCAGTGTGGGTATATGTTGTTGGAGCTGCTCAGTGTGAATGAATGTTGCTGGAGCTGCTCAGTGTGAGTGTACGTTGTTGGAGCTGCTCAGTGTGAGTTCAGTGTGGGTATACGTTGTTGGAGCTGCTCAATGTGAGAGTACGTTGTTGGAGCTGCTCAGTGTGGTTATACGTTGTTGGAGCTGCTCAATGTGAATGAATGTTGTTGGAGCTGCTCAATGTGAATGAATGTTGTTGGAGCTGCTCAGTGTGGTTATACGTTGTTGGAGCTGCTCAATGTGAATGAATGTTGTTGGAGCTGCTCAATGTGAATGAATGTTGTTGGAGCTGCTCAGTGTGAGTGTACGTTGTTGGAGCTGCTCAATGTGAGTGTACGTTGTTAGAGCTGCTCAGTGTGGGTATACGTTGTTGGAGCTGCTCAATATGAGTATACGTTGTTGGAGCTGCTCAGTGTGAGTATACGTTGTTGGAGCTGCTCAGTGTGAGTGTACGTTGTTGGAGCTGCTCAGTGTGAGTGTACGTTGTTGGAGCTGCTCAGTGTGAGTGTACGTTGTTGGAGCTGCTCAGTGTGAGTGTACGTTGTTGGAGCTGCTCAGTGTGAGTGTACGTTGTTGGAGCTGCTCAGTGTGAATTAATGTTGTTGGAGCTGCTCAGTGTGAATTAATGTTGTTGGAGCTGCTCAGTGTGAGTGTACGTTGTTGGAGCTGCTCAATGTGAGTGTACGTTGTTGGAGCTGCTCAGTGTGAGTGTACGTTGTTGGAGCTGCTCAATGTGAGAGTACGTTGTTGGAGCTGCTCAATGTGTGTACGTTGTTGGAGCTGCTCAGTGTGGGTGTACGTTGTTGGAGCTGCTCAATGTGAGTGTACGTTGTTGGAGCTGCTCAATGTGAGTGTACGTTGTTGGAGCTGCTCAGTGTGGGTGTACGTTGTTGGAGCTGCTCAATGTGGGTGAATGTTGTTGGAGCTGCTCAATGTGGGTGAATGTTGTTGGAGCTGCTCAATGTGGGTGAATGTTGTTGGAGCTGCTCAATGTGGGTGAATGTTGTTGGAGCAACAGTGCCCATCTCATCAATCTGCCGTTGTCTGTTTTCCATCTGTTGAGGTAGTCCAATGGTCGTTGGTAGGTCTCATGGACGAAGTGGTTACCAAAAAGGTATGATTCGAATTTATTGATTGCCCAGATCACTCCGAGGCATTCTCTCTCGATCATTGAGTACCTTTTTTTTTTCTTTTTTTTTTTTTTTTTTTTTTTTTTGCAGGATTCAGTTTTTTGCTGGGGTAAGCCACTGGTCGTAGAACATCGTGTTCTTGTAGCAGTATTGCTCCTAAACCCTTTTTTTAATGCATCTGTGAGTAGCATTTTCCTTCTCAGTTTTTGTTTGTCCGGTAACACTTTTTCCAGTTTTGTTGTCAGTTTTCTTTCAGTGTGTTGAAGGCTTCTTTGCAGTCATGGTACCATGGAAAATTTTCTGGTTTGCCCATTTTTGTTGCTTCTGTCAGCGGCATGTTTCGGCGAAATTTGGAACGAACTTCCGATAGTAACCTGCCAGACCCAGGACAGATTTAACTTGCTTCACAGTGTGTGGCCTCTCGGCTGTGTTCGGTTTCACTGTCTCGTCAAGGGAGGAAGGTGGCAGAATGGTTAAGACGCTCAGCTGCCAATACAGAGAGTCCGTGAGGGTGTGGGTTCGAATCCCGCTCTCGCCCTTTCTCCTAAGTTTGACTGGAAAATCAAACTGAGCGTCCAGTCTTTCGGATGAGACGATAAACCGAGGTCCCGTGTGCAGCACGCACTTGGCGCACTGAAAAAGAACCCATGGCAACGAGAGTGTTGTCCTCTGGCGAAATTACGTAAAATGAAATCCACTTTCATAGGTACACAAATATGTAAGCATGCACTCAAGGCCTGACTAAGCGCGTTGGGTTATGCTGCTGGTCAGGCATCTGCTCAACAGATGTGGTGTAGCGTGTATGGATTTGTCCGAACGCAGTGACGCCTCCTTGAGAAAGTGAAACTGAAACTGAAACTGTCTCGTCAGACTGCTCCGTTCCCTGTCCGGTGCTGTGGGAATGATAGTTCTTGATATCCTAGGAAACATTTCGAAGGCTTTGCTGTCAATCCTGCCTCTCCCAGTCTGTCAAACACTGCTGCTGTCGCTCTGAGGTGTTCTTTCCAGGCTTCACTGGCGATGAGAATGTCATGCATGAAGTTGTGTACGTCTTCTCTGTTGAGTGAGTCTCGCAGCTTTCTCATCATTCTGGAGAATACGGCACTCGCATTTTCCATTTCCCCATTGGAGTTGTCACTCAGGGGTCCTGAGTTCCGTCTTCAGTTTGTCACTCTCTTTCATGGGTATTTGCCAGAACCCTTTTGACAGGTCCATTTTCGTAAAGTAGTTTGTCTTATGTGACTTTGTAAGGATTGTATCTATAACTGGTAACGGTTCTTCATCAAATTCCGTTGCAGTATTCAATTTTCTGTAACCAGAGAAAAACCTGTGTCGTCAAAAAGACGAGGACGATGGGTGTGTTGTACGGTAAGGACGTCCTCTCCATCACCCGCATGGCTGTCATCTCTTCTGTTTCTTTCTTCATGCTTTATGTTTGTGTATGAGCAAAGGGGTATTGTTGAACTCTTACTGGTTTGGCAGTCGTGAGGTTTATCCGGCATTCTGCTAGTTGTGTGTTTGTTTGGCAGTCATGAGGTTTACCTGGCATTCTGCTAGTTGTTTCCTCTTACTGGTTTGGCAGTCATGAGGTTTACCTGGCATTCTGCTAGTTGTGTGCTGTTTGGCAGTCGTGAGGTTTATCCGGCATTCTGCTAGTTGTGTGCTTGTTTGGCAGTCGTGAGGTTTACCTGGCATTCTGCTAGTTGTTTCCTCTTACTGGTTTGGCAGTCGTGAGGTTTATCTGGCATTCTGCTAGCTGTGTGTTGCTGGGCACGTTTCATTTTATTTCACTAGTTGTCTCTCCCTTCCTTTTGTCAGTGTTCCAGTGTGTGTGAGAAGGCGCCATGGTTGTGCTTTTCTGACTTTCAGTGTGTGTGAGAAGGCGCCATGGTTGTGCTTTTCTGACTTTCAGTGTGTGTGAGAAGGCGCCATGGTTGTGATGTTCTGACTCTTTCAGTGGTGTGAGAAGGCGCCATGGTTGTGCTTTTCTGACTCTTTCAGTGTGTGTGAGTGGGATGTGTTCTGTCTTCATGTCACTCTGCTTCTTCCTGTATGACGACCGGTACAGGTGCTGCTTCATCCGCTTCTCTGTTTGATCACACTTACATGGTAGACTTGTTCTTTTCCATTTACTTAGTCTACGAAATTAATCTCTTGAAGACTTTAAACGACCTTTTCCATGCCAGATGCAAGGAACTATATTTTTCTCGGAGGAGAATGAGTAGTTTGCTGTCTTCTGTATTTTTCTACGCTTCACTTTCTTACTGGAGGGTTTTTTTCGTGTATATCTATCCCTTGCCATTTTGAGGTTATCTGGTCTGTTCCCTAGTTGAGTGGCATACTCTGTTGCTGCTCGTGTTTCATCTTTCGTACGCTCACCTGTCCAGCATTTCTTTGACACATACTGATGTCCCCTCATGGTTCTCCCATATCGGTGCTCAAAGGGTGAGAACCGTGTGGATTCTTGTGGGGGTTTCCCTGTATGCAAAAAGTAGTGCCTGTATGTATCGATCCCATTCTTCGGACTGTTCTTGGCATAGCTTCCTGATCGTTTTCAGCCTTCCGTTAAAGCGCTCTACCTGCCCGCTGGCTTGCGCGTGATGTGGTGTGGTGGTGATGCCTGATGTGGTGATGCCTGATGTGCTGTGGTGGTGATGCCTGATGTGCTGTGGTGGTGATGCCTGATGTGCTGTGGTGGTGATGCTTGATGTGGTGTGGTGGTGATGCCTGATGTGGTGATGCCTGATGTGCTGTGGTGGTGATGCCTGATGTGGTGTGGTGGTGATGCTTGATGTGGTGTGGTGGTGTGGTGTGGTGGTGATGCCTGATGTGCTGTGGTGGTGATGCCTGATGTGCTGTGGTGGTGATGCCTGATGTGGTGATGCCTGATGTGCTGTGGTGGTGATGCTTGATGTGGTGTGGTGGTGTGGTGTGGTGGTGATGCTTGATGTGCTGTGGTGGTGATGCTTGATGTGGTGTGGTAGTGTGGTGTGGTGGTGATGCTTGATGTGGTGTGGTGGTGATGCTTGATGTGGTGTGGTGGTGATGCTTGATGTGGTGTGGTAGTGTGGTGTGGTGGTGATGCCTGATGTGGTGTGGTGGTAATGCTTGATGTGGTGTGGTGGTAATGCTTGATGTGGTGTGGTGGTGTGGTGGTGATGCGTGATGTGGTGGTGTGGTGATGGTTGATGTGGTGTGGTGGTGTGGTGTGGTGGTGATGCCTGATGTGGTGTGGTGTGGTGGTGATGCTTGATGTGGTGTGGTGGTGATGCCTGATGTGGTGTGGTGGTGTGGTGTGGTGGTGATGCCTGATGTGGTGTGGTGGTGTGGTGTGGTGGTGATGCTTGATGTGGTGTGGTGTGGTGGTGATGCTTGATGTGGTGTGGTGGTGTGGTGTGGTGGTGATGCCTGATGTGGTGTGGTGGTGTGGTGTGGTGGTGATGCCTGATGTGGTGGTGTGGTGGTGATGCCTGATGTGGTGGTGTGGTGGTGTGGTGTGGTGTGGTGATGCTTGATGTGGTGTGGTGGTGATGCCTGATGTGGTGTGGTGGTGTGGTGTGGTGGTGATGCCTGATGTGGTGTGGTGGTGTGGTGTGGTGGTGATGCTTGATGTGGTGTGGTGGTGTGGTGTGGTGGTGATGCTTGATGTGGTGTGGTGGTGTGGTGTGGTGGTGATGCCTGATGTGGTGTGGTGGTGTGGTGTGGTGGTGATGCCTGATGTGGTGGTGTGGTGGTGATGCCTGATGTGGTGGTGTGGTGGTGTGGTGTGGTGGTGATGCCTGATGTGGTGTGGTGGTGATGCCTGATGTGGTGTGGTGGTGTGGTGTGGTGGTGATGCCTGATGTGGTGTGGTGGTGTGGTGTGGTGGTGATGCTTGATGTGGTGTGGTGGTGTGGTGTGGTGGTGATGCTTGATGTGGTGTGGTGTGGTGTGGTGGTGATGCCTGATGTGGTGGTGTGGTGGTGTGGTGGTGATGCCTGATGTGGTGTGGTGGTGTGGTGGTGTGGTGATGCTTGATGTGGTGTGGTGGTGATGCCTGATGTGGTGTGCTGGTGATGCCTCTGACTCTCAGTAGTCGGTGCACTTCTCACATGACAGATGAACTTGCTGCCCCTGTCCCTACCTCTTCAGGTATGCCGACACAACTCCAGATCTGAAAGGACTGTGATTGAGTCTTGAGAGGTACCGCTTCTGCGTACTAGGTAGCATAATCCCGCGTACTTGGTAGCATAATCCTGCGTACTTGGTAGCATAATCCATCATGGTGAGTATGCACCTGTTGCCTTGGGTGGATGCATAGTTAATGGTCTCTACAATATCCACTGCCACTTTTTTTTTTAATGGCGTGGTGATAAGTGGCACTAGCAATTGTGGTGTTTCACGATGCACAGAAATTCTTCGTGGATGTGTCCAAGCCTAGCCAGTAGAAAGTCGTGAGAATGTGATCCTTTGTTTTCCTAAATGTCCTGCCACGTGCGACTCGGGGAATTTCGTTGTAGCACATTGGTACAACCACCAGATTGCTCTCTCTGTTTCCCACTTTCGCTTTGAGATGCGGTATCCCTTTTTTCGTGACGTACTGTGCCCACATTCCCTCTGATCTACATTTCACTGTCTCCCTTTTACTGCGAGAATCGTGCGAGACATGTATCCTGACTTTGTGCCGTTTTCACTTCTTCAGGTGTTATCCTGCTCAAAGGTGAGGATTTTATTATTATTATTATTTTATTATTATTATTATTATTTTTTATTTTTTTTTTTTTTTATAATTATTATTATTTTTTTTTTTTTTTATTATTATTATTATTATTATTTTTTTTTTTTTTTTTTTTTTTTTTACAGTGAGTGATTTTGTTTGCGTTTTGCTAGCACTTGTTTTAGCGTTCACTGCAGCTGTAATGTCTTCTTCTCTCTCTCTCTCTCTCTCTCTCTCTCTCTCTCTCTCTCTCTTGTTTGTTTGCTTGTTGTTATTGTTGTTGGTGTTTGTTTTTTTGTTTTTGGGGGAGGGGGGGGGGATTGGTACTCCTACACGTCAACGTCCTCCTATTACTAATAAATTATTATCACTGGTGAGACTGGTGTTTCCATGACAACTACCTCTGTTCCACTCGAGAGATTTGGAGTCTCGTGGTTGACTACAGCTATTGGTGATTTTTGTTTTATATTGTTAGATGCCAAAGTCCAACGCGACAGTTTTGGTTTTTCCTGTATAACATTGTTTCGGAACGAGTTCACTGCTTACAAGAGTAGATGTGGTCCCAGTGTGTCTGACTGCTTTCGTGTGTTCACCCTCTAACTTTGTTGTGTACTGGGAGTCACACTTCGAATCGCTACACTCTTTGCATAGCTCGTTTTCTGATTCACTTTACAACAGTAATTCTGATGAAATTATCTATTTTGGATCACATGAGAGCCTTCCTAATGCCTTGAACCCATACTTCTGACTCAGCTTCAAACTGTACCCCGTCATATAGATACTTCGCACACTATTCTTTCAACAGGTCTTCAGTTTAAGGAGGATTCGCCCCTTTATCCCTGTCAGAGCTATCGCCCAATACAGCGCCTAGTCCCCACCCCCATCTCCACCCTCTGGTTTCAGAATCCGCTGCAGTCTGATAAAAGCAAAAAGATAAAAGAAAAAAAAGTCTTTGTTGTTTTCACAAATGTCTGATTGAAAGTGTACATATGTTGCGTCCACTAAAGTCTGATCAAAAGAAGATATTATAACAGTTGTGTCTGATAAAGTATGATTAAAGGAATAATTATGTCTCTGCTGCGTCCGTTGAAGTATAATTAAAGGAATGCATTTTTGTTTTGTCCGCTGAAGTCTAATTAAAAGATTTTTTTTTTATCTGGTGTGTCTGCTAACGTCTAATTTAAACCATATATCTGGTGTGTCTGCTAACGTCTAATTTAAACCATATATCTGGTGTGTCTGCTAACGTCTAATTTAAACCATATATCTGGTGTGTCTGCTCAAGCCTAATTCAACTACCTCTGCTGTGTCTGCTAAAGTCTATATTACCTATATGTCTGATAAGTCTGCCAAAGTCTAATTTAAACTATATCTCTTTTGTGTCTGCCAAAGTCTAATTCAGCTACATCTCTGGTGTGTCTGCTAAAGTCTATATCAACTATATGTCTGGTGTGTCTGCTAAAGTCTATATCAACTATATGTCTGGTGTGTCTGCTAAAGTCTATATCAACTATATGTCTGGTGTGTCTGCCAAAGTCTAATTTAACTAATTTCTGGTGTGTCTGCTAAAGTCTATATCAACTATATGTCTGGTGTGTCTGCCAAAGTCTAATTTAACTAATTTCTGGTGTGTCTGCTAAAGTCTATATCAACTATATGTCTGGTGTGTCTGCCAAAGTCTAATTTAACTAATCTCTGGTGTGTCTGCTAATGTCTATATCAACTATATGTCTGGTGTGTCTGCCAAAGTCTAATTTAACTAATCTCTGGTGTGTCTGCTAATGTCTATATCAACTATATGTCTGGTGTGTCTGCCAAAGTCTAATTTAACTCATCTTTGGTGTGTCTGCTAATGTCTATATCAACTATATGTCTGGTGTGTCTGCCAAAGTCTAATTTAACTCATCTTTGGTGTGTCTGCTAATGTCTATATCAACTATATGTCTGGTGTGTCTGCCAAAGTCTAATTTAACTCATCTTTGGTGTGTCTGCTAATGTCTATATCAACTATATGTCTGGTGTGTCTGCCAAAGTCTAATTTAACTAATCTCTGGTGTGTCTGCTAATGTCTATATCAACTATATGTCTGGTGTGTCTGCCAAAGTCTAATTTAACTCATCTTTGGTGTGTCTGCTAATGTCTATATCAACTATATGTCTGGTGTGTCTGCCAAAGTCTAATTTAACTAATCTCTGGTGTGTCTGCTAATGTCTATATCAACTATATGTCTGGTGTGTCTGCCAAAGTCTAATTTAACTCATCTTTGGTGTGTCTGCTAATGTCTATATCAACTATATGTCTGGTGTGTCTGCCAAAGTCTAATTTAACTCATCTTTGGTGTGTCTGCTAATGTCTATATCAACTATATGTCTGGTGTGTCTGCCAAAGTCTAATTTAACTAATCTCTGGTGTGTCTGCTAATGTCTATATCAACTATATGTCTGGTGTGTCTGCCAAAGTCTAATTTAACTCATCTTTGGTGTGTCTGCTAATGTCTATATCAACTATATGTCTGGTGTGTCTGCCAAAGTCTAATTTAACTAATCTCTGGTGTGTCTGCTAATGTCTATATCAACTATATGTCTGGTGTGTCTGCCAAAGTCTAATTTAACTCATCTTTGGTGTGTCTGCTAATGTCTATATCAACTATATGTCTGGTGTGTCTGCCAAAGTCTAATTTAACTAATCTCTGGTGTGTCTGCTAAAGTCTATATCAACTATATGTCTGGTGTGTCTGCCAAAGTCTAATTTAACTAATCTCTGGTGTGTCTGCTAAAGTCTATATCAACTATATGTCTGGTGTGTCTGCCAAAGTCTAATTTAAACCATATCTCTGGTGTGTCTGCTAAAGGCCGCCGCACACAAGTCAGCTTCCAGACCGTTGGTCCTTCAGTCCTCATTTCTATGCTTTGCGGCAAAAAGACGGAGGTGGAGATGAGGGAGGAGAGCAGTGTCTTGAAGCGGCAGATGCCGGCCCTGTCGGTCCGGCAAATGACGTCAGTTCCGGTCTGTCGCCGCCCTCTTTCTCTCGCTGTGTGGTTCTCCAAGTCTGCCACACTGGAGCCAGGTGCTGGATCCCCAACAACGCGCGGGACAGACGGGAAGACATCAGTCAGACGAAGCGTGTGCCCGTGCTCAATTAACATGGCCGCTGGACAACACCACGGGCCTGTTTACGTGCTGTAACTGGGCTGGCACAATTGCTACACAAGCCATTGTCACGGTATGCTTCAGCTGTCATGTCTGAGCCACTGTCTGCTGCCTTTAGCAGGTAGAGATGGGGGGCTGGGCGGGGCGGGGTATGGGGAGAGCTGTGGAGAAACATACAGGGCACAGTCCATAGACACAGTCTGCTAAATCTTGAGGACTGTTCATGTCACATGACCAGTGGCAATGCTATATGACTGTTCACGTCACATGACCAGTGACAGTCAGTGCCATATGACTGTTCATGTCACATGACCAGTGACAGGCAGTGCTATATGACTGTTCATATCACATGACCAGTGACAGACAGTGCCATATGACTGTTCATGTCACATGACCAGTGACAGACAGTGCTATATGACTGTTCATGTCACATGACCAGTGGCAATGCTATATGACTGTTCATGTCACATGACCAGTAACAGACAGTGCTATATGACTGTTCATGTCACATGACCAGTGGCAATGCTATATGACTGTTAATGTCACATGACCAGTGACAGACAGTGCTATATGACTGTTCATGTCACATGGCCTATGACAGTGCTATATTACTGTTCATGTCACATGACCAGTGACAGACAGTGCTATATGACTGTTCATGTCACATGAACAGTGACAGTCAGTGCCATATGACTGTTCATGTCACATGACCAGTGACAGTGCTATATGACTGTTCATGTCACATGACAAGTGACAGACAGTGCTATATGACTGTTCATGTCACATGAACAGTGACAGTCAGTGCTATATGACTGTTCATTTCACATGAACAGTGACAGTGCTATATGACTGTTCATGTCACATGGCCTGTGACAGTGCTATGTGACTGTTCATGTCACATGACCAGTGACAGACAGTGCTACATGACTGGGTCTGTCACTTCTTTAAATGCTGAAGCATACGCAGACTGGACAAACTTTAACTTTGCCTTTGTCAATTGTGTCTTGTCCTTTGTTTAACTTTGCCACAGTCACCTGTGTCTTTTCCTTTGTCTAACTCTGCCATAGTCACCTGTGTCTTTTTCTTTGTCTCTTCGTCGACACAGACAAGTGTATGTTTTTTCTTTGCCTAACTTGGCCAAAATCAAATGTCTTTTTCTTTGTCTCCACTTTGACACAGTCAAGTGTGTCGTTTTCTTTGTCTCTAAATTGTCACAGTCAAATGTGTCTTTTTCTTTGTCTCCATTTTGACACAGACAAATGTGTCTTTTTCTTTGTCTCTATTTTGACACAGTAAAATGTGTCTTTTTCTTTGTCTTTATTTTGACACAGTGAGTCAAATGTGTCTTTTTCGTTCTTCTGTGCCGTGGAATCCGCGAATGCCAACACTGTAAAAGACATAGCAACAAAACACGAAGCCGACATTGTCTCTGTTTTTTCCCGCATTGTACGAATGAACCAACCACTTGATTTAAAACTGTTCTTTCCTTTTGTTTCTGTTCCGTACGATGAGACAATTCACATGACACGTGAAACACGCTTCACTCAGTATCAGTCACATTCGTCTCTGTTCTTTCAGCGCCTCATTGTATGACTTGTGGCAAAAAGACATCGCCGAAAAGTAATGAGAAGAGACAGCAGTCTGTGGAGGCGCCACTTCGGACGAAAAAAAAACCCAAAAAACCCCCAACCAATTACATTCGCCCCCTCCCCCACCTTCCCCCTCCCACACCCTGTCCCATTCCGGCACGGTGAATGAGTACCAAGGACCCCCCCCCCCCCACACACACACACACACACACACCCCTCGCCATCCTCCCTATCCACCCTCCCCCCGCACTCTCCCCCCCCGCCCGGTCTGAACGTCTCCAAAGGACAGACGGTTCACATTACTGTCATCAAATGCTTACCCCGCCGGACTTGGTGGCGGCTGGCTGGTGTCAGAGGTGGACGCTCTTCTTCGGATCAGTACAATAGTTTCGCTGTGTGGCTCGGCCTCACTAATTCGGTTTTTCTGATCCCTTTAAGGCCGTCTCTGTTGTCGTTGTCTTTTTGTTTGTTTGTTTGTTTTTACTACACTGACATGGCGCCTGTTCTTATTATTCTGGAATCAAGTGTACGAAGAACAGAAGCAAGCTATTTAATAAAGCCCTGTGCCAAATGAAGGTTGCGGTGTTTAAGGTGTTAGATTATCGTCCGAGTTTTCCGAGTGTGATCCCCGTGACTTCTGGTGGAGATTTTTTTTTTTTTTCCCGATCTCTCATGTCAACATATGTGCAGACCTGCTAGTGCCTGAACCTCATTCATGTGTATACTAACGCAGAAAATCAAATACGCATTATATTAATCCTTTTAATCTATGTCAGCGTTCCGTGGGTAATGGAAACAAGAACATAGCCAGCTTGCACACCCTCAAAACCTGAGAATGGGTGATTACATTGTGGGGCAAATGAAAAAGCGGTCATTCACGTAAAATGTTACGTGTGTGTGTGTGTGTGTGTGACTGAAACCTGAGTGTACGCACACCACCTGACAGCAACCTGACTGTCGCGAGATGGATTAAATTTTTGACCTTTTGATCCTTTTCCTATTTCGTGTGTGGATGGATTTGTATAATGTATAAACTTCAAACGCCTGTTGTTTTTGTGCTTGAGTTTCATATAGTGTCATTTCATGGGTTTTCACGTGCTGTTTTTTTTGTGTTTTTTTCCATTAAGCTGTACTCAGGGCAGCATCAGCTGAAATTTTAAAACTCAAAAGTAACAGCCATGTGGCTGTTCTGGGTGTGGCAATATGTGTTGCCCAGTTTTGTGTAACACGTGTGTGTGTGTTGAAGTCGGGTTTCCTGACTAACCAAGTTCACCAGGGGAACAAGTTGTTCCATGTGACTAGCTAGTATTTGTGTTCAGTTAAACATTTAAATGTTCTTGTTTTTTGTGTGAATGCTACATTGGATGAATAGGAAGGGGTCTCTTTCGAGACCTTTTAGGCCTGTTCCTGTTCTTGGTATTTTTCATTTCTACCTGAGTCCGCTGGGACGGCAAAATGGCAGCGTCCCTTCGCCAGACTGCAACTACGTCCCGAGTTGAGCGCCGACACTACAGCCCATTTATTCCCTTCCGCCCCACCAAATTGTTTCCCTTTTCCCGGCCAACCACGCCCCTTTGACCCCCCCCCCCCACCACCACCACCACCAACAACGCCCTATCATCCATCTTCTCATCGTCTTTCTTCGTCGCAGTCATCGTCTTTATCATCTTGTGTGGAACCTCATCACTCCAGCTCTTCCGCCAGCCCTTCAACAGTGCCGCTCTCCGTCTGCGGTCAGGGGAAGGTGGGAGAGGTGAGGGTAAGGTGGGAGAGGTCAGGGGTAGGTGAGAGAGGTCAGGGGTAGGTGGGAGAGGTCAGGGTAAGGTGGGAGAGGTCAGGGGTAGGTGAGAGAGGTCAGGGGAAGGTGAGAGAGGTCAGGGGTAGGTGGGAGAGGTCAGGGGTAGGTGGGAGAGGTCAGGGGTAGGTGGGAGAGGTCAGGGGTAGGTGGGAGAGGTCAGGGTAAGGTGGGAGAGGTCAGGGGTAGGTGGGAGAGGTCAGGGGTAGGTGGGAGAGGTCAGGGTAAGGTGGGAGAGGTCAGGGTAAGGTGGGAGAGGTCAGGGGTAGGTGGGAGAGGTCAGGGGAAGGTGGGAGAGGTCAGGGGAAGGTGGGAGAGGTCAGGGGTAAGTGGGAGAGGTCAGGGGTAGGTGGGAGAGGTCAGGGTAAGGTGAGAGAGGTCAGGGGTAGGTGGGAGAGGTCAGGGGTAGGTGGGAGAGGTCAGGAGAGGTCAGGGGTAGGTGGGAGAGGTCAGGGGTAGGTGGGAGAGGTCAGGGGTAGGTGGGAGAGGTCAGGGTAAGGTGGGAGAGGTCAAGGTTAGGTGGGAGAGGTCAGGGGAAGGTGAGAGAGGTCAGGGGTAGGTGGGAGAGGTCAGGGGTAGGTGGGAGAGGTCAGGGTAAGGTGGGAGAGGTCAGGGGTAGGTGGGAGAGGTCAGGGGAAGGTGGGAGAGGTCAGGGGGAGAAGTCAGGGGTAGGTGGGAGAGGTCAAGATTTGTGTTTGTCCCCTCCCCTTCTTTCTCTCATGTTCCAGCTTCGGAGGGAGGGCAGAAAGGACATCCGTCATCGACTTTCATCATCAGTCATCACTCGGTATCCAAGTTGTGTGTGTGTGTGTGTGTGTGTGTGTGTGTGTGTGTGTGTGTGCGCGCGCGCGCGCGCGCGCGCGTGCATATGTGTGCTTTGATTGCATGAGTGTTGTATGCCATAGTTTGCAACAGTATATTTTTGTTTGGGGGTTTTCTTTATTGTCATTTGTTTGTATTTGCAATTGTTTGTTGGGGAGTAAAACATTATTTAACTTTTCAAGTTCCTGATTCCTTCTGTGTGAGAAGGTGGGTCCCGTCCCAGGAGGGTTGGGGCGCGACAATGGTGGAGATGCCGGGGATTCGATTTTCATTCCGCTCAGGAACTTGGGGGGTTGTGCTGTGTAGAGGTTAAGGTTTTGGTTTGTTTATATATTGCGTATGTATATATCTCTTAATTGTTTTCAAATGGTGGCATTTTCAAATCTGATGATTGAATTGTAGACCAAAGTGGTTGTCTTGACTCAAGATCGATTTTCCTTTTGTTTCCATAGACGTTTTGGATGTTTACACGGTCTATGGGAATGACGAGTAAACAGGGTGTTGTAGAACCTGGGGATATGACTCAAGAGCAGTCAGGTCCCAGAACTCCATTGCAGAGAACACCTCTCAGCAGGTATGGGAAGGGTTCAGCTGGGAGGGGTAGATCAAGAGGCATTAGTCAGGTGGTTGATTCTGTAAGACCTGGTGAGAGAGAAGTGGAGCAAGAGATCAAGACTGATCCCAGCTCACAGTTCAGTCTAGCTTCAGCTCCAGCCACTGACATGTCCGCAGTGTTGATCCATTTCCTACAGGCTCAGCAGGATAGAGAAGAAATGAGACTGAGGATGCAGGAAGAGAGAGAAGAAAAGCGCTGGAAACTGCTTTTAGACCGAGAAGATGAAAGAAGGAAAACTGACATAGTACATCAGGAGAGATGTATCGAGGCTGAAGAGGCTTGAAGGAAGCATGAAGATGAGGAACGGCTGAGAAGGGAAAGGAGAATTGAGGGTCTGAAACTGAATCCCTTAGAGGACAGAGATAATGTGGACGACTACCTAAACCAGTTCGAGAAGATAGCTGAACTACATGGGTGGGAAAAGGAAACGTGGTCAAGTCACCTGCTGCCTTACCTTACGGGTATTGCAAGATCCCTCTACTTTGCCCTCCGTCCTGAAGAACAGAATAACTATGATAGTCTGCGTGCTGCACTGATGAAGAGGTTTAACCTTACAGCAGAGGGCTATAGTCGGAAGTTTAGAGAGGCTCATAAAGAAACGGGCGAAACTTTCGAACAATTTATTGTGAGACTGAACAGTTATTTCCAGAAATGGGACAGCTTATCTGATAAGGATGTAAACAAGGCAGAGGACTTGAGAGATCTTATCATAGGTGAGCAGTTCATGGAGACCCTGTCCACTGATTTAGCCATCAGGGTCAGAGAGCGACAACCAGCCAACGTCCAGGAAGCGGCTCGAGCTGCTGACGTCGTCGTTGAGGCCAAGAAGTCCACCCGGAAGGTTCAGATGTCTGGCACTTCCAGCAGCCCAAGTAAATGACAGGGAAATGACAAAGTTGAAGATTCTAGGTTAGTGGGTTCAAAGGCAGACTCCCTCAAAGTTGCTAGAGAGAAGAGTTTATGCTTTAGATGTAAAAAGCCAGGTCACGTGAAAAAAGACTGCAAAATGTCGACTACGGTGTTAAGCTCATCACGAAAACAAGTGCAAAAGGTTCCTGCACTTTGCAAAAGGTGTAGTGCAAAGGTTTTCCACCCTCGTTGTATGGTACGATTGAACGGGAGGGAGGTGAAAGCACTGAGAGATACCGGGGCTGATTCTCTGATAGTGGATAGTGGGTTGGTTTCTCCTGCAATGTGTACTGGTAAAAAGAAGTGCATCACACTGGCATCAACAGGACACCAAGAGCTTTGTGACACTGCCCATGTTATGCTGGAGTCGCCTTTCTTTACCGGCAAAGCCTTAGCTTTGGTCATGGAAAACCTGTCATGGTTCCTGTCATCATTGGAAATCAGGTGGAGCTTGAGCCAGGTAGAGAGTGTCGAGTCCCAGTGTACAGCGTTGTTCCCGAGGCAAGATCCGTTGACACCAGAGCCATGATCCACAAAAGGCAAGTCTCTACAAAACCTTTGCCTGCATCAGAACCACTGATCGGACGGATTGGTCACGAACAAGTTTCCCAAAAGCAGCTGCCAGACGACACTTTGAAAGGGGTTCGTCAGAATGCAGAGTCGCGGCAACAGTTCAAGGTAAAGAACGGCGTTGTACACTTTAAGAAGAGGAAGAAGCTTCTCTATCGGGTTTACTCAGGACCCACGGGATCGTACGGCCAGCTTGTTGTTCCCAAGCCCCTGCGAGAGAAGTCATGCACCTTGCCCATGATTCTGTTAGGACAGGACACATGGCTGCCAAGAAAACTCTGGAAAGGGTGTGGCAATCTTTCTACTGGCCTGGCATGTGTGTTGACGTCAGAAGATATTGTTCTTCCTGTGACCAGTGCCAAAGAACAACTCGAGGCATCATAGAGAAAGACCCTCAGGAAAAGGTACCTTTACTGGATGAACCATTTCCGAAGTGTGGCCGAGGGTTTGGTGTGTCCCATTTCACCAGCTTCAGAAAGAGGCCATAGGCACATATTGGTTTCGGTAGATGATATGGTAAAATAACCAGAAGTGGTGCTGGATATTTGAGTAGATAATCTTAATTCTTTGATTCCTGTTTATGGTTAAAATCATCTTGCCTCTTTGCTGTTATAACAAAACGTGTAGTTTTGTCTTAGTGGGGGGGATGTGTCGCGAGATCGATGACATTTTTTTACCTTTTGATCCTTTTCCTATTTCGTGTGCCTGTGTGTGGATGGATTTGTATAATGTATAAACTTCGAACGCCTGTTGTTTTTGTGCTTGAGTTTTATATAGTGTCATTTCTTAGGTTTTCACGTGCTGGTTTTTTGTTTTTTTGTTTTGTCATCTGTTTGTTTGTTTGTTGTTGTTTTTTGTGTGTGTTTTTTCCATTAAGCTGTACTCAGGGCAGCATCAGCTGAAATTTTAAAACTGGTTTTGGAAGGCAGACACCAGTAGAGCTCTCAAAAGTAACATCCATGTGGATGTTCTGGGTGTGGCAATATATGTTGCCTATTTTTGTGTAACACCTGTGTGTGTTGAAGTCGGGTTTCCTGACTAACCAAGTTCACCAGGGGAACAAGTTGTTCCATTTGAGTAGCTGGTTCCACGTTCCTGATTCCTTCTGTGTGGGAAGGTAGGTCCCGTCCCAGGAAGGTCGGGGCGCGACACTGACAATAAAAAACCCCACCAGGGACGTTCACTGTGGGGCTGTATTCAAGACAAAAATCACGTTGCCTTCAGGCAAGTTAACCTTCACAGGGTAGGGATCCGCGGGTACAGTTTACCTTGAAGGTTAAGTTATCTTCGTCTTCAAGACACACACAGTGCACTCAGGCAGCTAACCCGTGGTCTGTGGATACAAATCCCGGGGATTCCCTTCTGTGCATGCTCTTTTACTTCGCACCGCGCCACACTGTGACAAAAATAAATAGATTTAAAAAAAAATCTTCAGTGGCAAAGCATTGATTTAGATTCAGCAACTTGTCGAATCTAGCCCACCCACTTTACTGCTACATATGTAATTCATATGGAATATAATGACGTCTGCCAGTCTCAATGCGGCAGTTTTGACTGCTAAACGAACATGACATAAAATCAAACTATCAGAGGCCGTATTCAGGACACGGTCCCTCCGCAAAACGCCTGTTTTCCCTTAAAAAAAAAAAAAATCAACGCATCAAAAGGATTCGCCATATTTACCTCTGCCAGGTACATACACTGCCTGACAGCAACCTAACTAAAAAAAACACCAGGTATGTACACTGCCTGACAGCAACCTAACTAAAAAAAAACAAAAACAAAAAACAAAAAACAAAAAAACACCAGGTACATACACTGCCTGACAGCAACCTGACTAAAAAAACATCAGGTAATTACATCGCCTGACAGGAAACTGACTAAAAAAAACACTAGGTATGTATTCCGCTTGACAGCAACCTGACTTTAAAAAAACAAAAACAAAAAAAAACAACCAAAAAAAACACCACACCAGAACCCTAACCCAATCTTATTTGTTTATTTACTATAATTAATGTCTTTATATATATATATTTTTTTTTTTTTTTTCATTATCAATCTGCTTATCTTATTATGTTATTCGTTTACTGGTTTATCTTATATGTATTTACTTACTTATTTATTCATTGATTCAATGATGTATCAGTCTATTTGTTTATCCTTTTTTTTCCCCCTCAAGGCCTGACAAAGTACGTTGGGTTGCTCCACCAGTCAGGCATCAGCTTGGCACCTGTGGTGTAGCGTGCATGGGTTTGTCCGAACACAGTGACGCCTCCTCATGAGCAATCGAACTGAACCGAACTGTGCTGACCTCCACCTGTTCAGAGACCTCTGACGTCACTCACCCCCCTCACCCCCACTCTCCACACCTCCCCAGCAATTTTCAGTGACCAGAACCAAGCGCGTGTTGTTTTGGGGTCAGTGACGTCAGCTGTTGTGAGCTTGGTGCATCCGTGAACTGAAGGGCTCCAGTGTTCGGACTTTGACAACTGCAGAGTGGGACTAAGGGAGGCGACTGCGTGGAACTGACACCACTGGTTGGACAACTGGCTGCCCAATAGACTGCTGCTGCCGTGTGTGTGTGTGTGTGTGTGTGTGTGTGTGTGTGTGTGTCTGTGTGCATGTGTGTGTGCGTTTGCAAGTGCATGTCTGTGTGTTTGAAAAAAGGTCACTGCTGAGTTAAGGGAGAAAACTCGAAATAATTCTTTGAACTGAATGCCGAGTTATCTCCCTTACTATCGTTTTTCGTATTTTATTTCATTTTATTTTTCTAATCTTTTTTATATCTTTCATTTTATTTCATTTTGTTTTGTTTCACGTTTTCTGTACCATTTGTGCACCCATCTGTCCAAATTCCTCATACACAGTCAAATAGGTACATAGATAAGTACACACACACGCACACACACGCGCGCGCACACACACGCACACACACGCGCGCGCACACACACGCACACACACACACACACACACACACACACACACACACACACGCATACACGCACGCACGAACGCACGCATGCATTCGCACACCCATCCACAAATAAATAACATACACTAAAAGACGATTTGCGGAAGACAGAAATCTACAGGCCTTGTGATGTGTTGGGGTTATTGATACACACACCTGTACAGGCTGTACTGTGAAGTGATGGGGTTATTGATACACACACCTGTACAGGTTGTACTGTGAAGTGATGGGGTTATTGATACACACACCTGTACAGGTTGTACTGTGAAGTGATGGAGTTATTGATACACACACCTGTACAGGTTGTACTGTGAAGTGATGGGGTTATTGATACACACACCTGTACAGGTTGTACTGTGAAGTGATGGGGTTATTGATACACCTGTACAGGTTGTACTGTGAAGTGATGGGGTTATTGATACACACACCTGTACAGGTTGTACTGTGAAGTGATGGGGTTATTGATACACACACCTGTACAGGTTGTACTGTGAAGTGATGGGGTTATTGATACACACACCTGTACAGGCTGTACTGTGAAGTGATGGGGTTATTGATACACACACCTGTACAGGTTGTACTGTGAAGTGATGGGGTTATTGATACACACACCTGTACAGGTTGTACTGTGAAGTGATGGGGTTATTGATACACCTGTACAGGTTGTACTGTGAAGTGATGGGGTTATTGATACACACACCTGTACAGGTTGTACTGTGAAGTGATGGGGTTATTGATACACACACCTGTACAGGTTGTACTGTGAAGTGATGGGGTTATTGATACACACACCTGTACAGGTTGTACTGTGTAGTGATGGGGTTATTGATACACACACCTGTACAGGTTGTACTGTGATGTAATGAGGTTATTGATACACACACCTGTACAGGTTGTACTGTGTAGTGATGGGGTTATTGATACACACACACCAGTGTGTGTGTGTGTGTGGAGGGTAAGGGGACTTGGGGATGGGGGAGTCGGGGGGTACATGCACCTGCAGTGTTCTCGCTTGTGTGTAAATAGCTTTATGCATTGCTTTTTTCTTTTCTTTTTTTTATCTTTTGTCCAACATTTGTCATGTTGCCAGTGTGTTGGACTTGGCTGTTGGCTGAGATATTGTGAAAGGTGAGTGACGAGCCTGTGGATGTACAATTTGATTTCCAAATGGATGAATAAATATGTATTGTATTGTATTGTATTGTATTGTATTGCATTGAACTACCAGGCTGTGTCCATTGCTGTGACAGCTTCTGCACTGTCCATTGCACACTCTGACACCTTTTGCACTGTCACGCTGTCCATTGCACATCGTGACAGCTTTTGCATTATCACGATTGCACACTGTGACTGGTATAGATGTAGCTATACAATATTTATAGTTACAATACCACACGCCTATTTAATAGGAAGTATGTGATTGTGTCACTCACTGTCTCTGTCAGGCTCTTAGTATCTTTCCATCAGTCCCATGATAATCATGATAAATGTAACAACATAAAATCATGCTTAGATTGCACACTGTCTGTAACAGCAGACTAAAATGCAACACCAAACATGTGCAGTGAGGATTTATGATTTATTTTTATCACGGTTTTCTTCCTTAGGAAGTTCAGGGGAAAGTGCTCATCTATGGGAGAATCTAATTGTAGAGACACACACACACACACACACACACACACACACACACACACACACACACACACACACACACACTCACTCACTCACTTACACACACAACACACACACACACACACACACACACACACACACACACACACACACATACACACACTCACTCACTCACTCACTCACTCACTCACACACACACACACACACACACACACACACACACACACACACACACACACAGAGCTAAAAGTATTATTTCTCCATGTTCAGTCTGTCTCACACAGACTGGCACAAAAGAGAGATTGCTGTGTTGTGTTTGATGTCACATAATGATGATTACTGTGATGTGTTTGATGTCACAGAATGAATGATGCTTGCAGTGTTGTGTTTGATGACACAGAATGATGATTGCTATGTTGTGTTTGATGTCACAGAATGAATGATGATTGTTGTGTTGTGTTTGATGTCACAGAATGATGATTGCTGTGTTGTGTTTGATGTCACAGAATGATGATTGCTGTGCTGTGTTTGATGTCACAGAATGATGATTGTTGTGTTGTGTTTGATGTCACAGAATGATGATTGCAGTGTTGTGTTTGATGTCACAGAATGATGATTGCTGTGTTGTGTTTGATGTCACAGAATGAATGATGATTGTTGTGATGTGTTTGATGTCACAGAATGATGATTGCTGTGTTGTGTTTGATGTCACAGAATGATGATTGCTGTGTTGTGTTTGATGTCACAGAATGAATGATGATTGCTGTGTTGTGTTTGATGTCACATAATGATGATTACTGTGATGTGTTTGATGTCACAGAATGATGATTGCTGAGCTGTGTTTGGTGTCACATAATGATGATTGCTGAAGGCTGGTGATTTGAAGAGAAACAGTGCGATTCACACAGGGCACAAACCATTTGTATATGATGTGTGCAGTAAGGCTTTCCCGTCACTGAATACCTGAAGGTGCACAGAATGAGTCACACTGGGCACAACTTGATTCATTCTGGGTGCAAACCATTTGTGTGTGATGTGTGCAAGGAAGCTTTTTTTAGGCTGGTGATTTGAAGAGACGCAGAGCGACTCACACAGGGCACGAACCATTTGTGTGTGATGTGTGGAGTGATGGCCTAG
The DNA here is from genome assembly GCF_041734735.1 of Babylonia areolata. Lineage (NCBI taxonomy): Eukaryota > Metazoa > Mollusca > Gastropoda > Neogastropoda > Buccinidae > Babylonia > Babylonia areolata. The sequence goes on from NC_134902.1 coordinate 39,594,340, forward strand.
AGGTAACGCGTCCGCCTAGGAAGCGAGAGAATCTGAGCTCGCTGGTTCGAATCACGGCTCAGCCGCCGATATTTTCTCCCCCTCCACTAGACCTTGAGTGGTGGTCTGGACGCTAGTCATTCGGATGAGACGATAAACCGAGGTCCCGTGTGCAGCACGCACTTAGCGCACGTAAAAGAACCCACGGCAACAAAAGGGTTGTTCCTGGCAAAATTCTGTAGAAAAATCCACGTCAATAGGAAAAACAAATAAAACTGCACGCAGGAAAAATACAAAAAATGGGTGGCGGTGTAGTATAGCGACGCGCCCTCCCTGGGGAGAGCAGCCCGAATTTCACACAGATAAATCTGTTGTGATAAAAAGAAATACAAAATACAAAAAACAAAATGTGTGCAAGAAAGCTTTTTTTTGGTTGGTGATTTGAAGAGACGCAGAGCGACTCACACAGGGCACGAACCATTTTGTGTGATGTATGCAAGCAAGTTATCACCAGGGCGGCTGTGCTCGGTGCATTGACTTGTTTAGACACTCTACAGGATGCTGGGCCTTCTCTCTCTCAGTTATAAATCACAGAAATGAAGTCTTACATGCCGGAAAGTCTGCTGCTGGCTGTAGATTTCTTCACCTTCATTTTCTTTTTTTACTGGCTCTTCCTTATCATTTTTTAGCCATGCAGATTTATTCACATTCATGTTTTCCTGTCCAATAAATCCGGTCACCAGTTATCAATTTCTGGCTGGGTTCCATTTAAAAAGTATATTATTAATGTGTATTTTTGTACTGTGTAGAAAAAAAAATACCCATCTGCTGTAACTGTGATAAATAATGTTTGTTTGTTTTTTTTGTTTTGTTTTTTAATTATTCCATTGTCTATGATTTGTTTATTGTTCTGATGACAAACCCCTCCTCCTCCTCCCCCCGCCCCCCCTCCCCCCACCCCCCGCGCCGTCACCCCCCCCTTCACCCACTGCTACCCGACCCCCCCCCAAGCCCCTCACCCCTCCTACCCGACCCCCCCCCCCCCAACCCCCTCACCCCTCCTACCCGACCCCCCCCCCCACCCCCCCAAGCCCCTCACCCCTCCTACCCGACCCCCCCCCACCCCGACCCCCTCACCCCTCCTACCCGACCCCCCCCCCCCAACCCCCTCACCCCTCCTACCCGACCCCCCCCCGAACCCCCCTCACCCCTCCTACCCGACCCCCCCCCCCCGAACCCCCTCACCCCTCCTACCCGACCCCCCCCCCCCCAACCCCCTCACCCCTCCTACCCGACCCCCCCCCCCCAACCCCCTCACCCCTCCTACCCGACGCCCCCACAGATGTGCAGCCGGAGAAAGCAACTCAAGCTGTAGAGTATGGAACACTAAGCAAACGTCGGGTTTAAAAGGTTCAAGACCT
>NC_134902.1:39600739-39605739 GCF_041734735.1 Babylonia areolata
GTGTGTGTGTGTGTGAATCAAACCAATCAAGCAATAAATCACCAGCAGTGGACAAACATATCAGTAAGTAAGAAAGAGACTAAGAAAGTAAATCAAAGAATAAATAAACCCCCGTTATGCCAAAGGGCAGTTTCGAACTCGTAATCCCTTGAAGTGGGAACACGCACCTAACCGGATGCCACCACTCCCAACAAACCAATCAAAATAAAATCAACAAAGTGCTCCCCCCTACCCCACAAACCATCACACGTCTGAAGACAGGAAATAAACGAAATGCCGCGAGACGACCACACCGCCAACTGCCAATGCATATGCGGAAGAACACACGCATACGCGCGCACAAGCACAATACCCCACACACGCACAGACACACGCACGCAGATAATAGCTATCGAGCAGCAGCAGATTAATTATGATTTTTTTGTTCTTTTTGGACACTGAATTATTGGAAGCTATCCCATTGCCTCAGGATTGAGCAGACATTCACAAACAGGAGCAATAATTAAACACGGAAAAAAAAGGTGTTTATGACCATTAAAAAAAAAAAATACCAAGGCAAATGCCTGAATGAAGAAAAGAAAATTAATGCAGAAAGAGGGAGAGAAGAGAAGAAAAAGAGGGAGAGAAAAAGTAACAATGACAGAAACAATCCATATCCAACAACCTAACCAACCCAAAACAAAAGTTGTGTAAGACTATGTGGCAAAATCTTTGACATAAAAAAAGAAATAGAAAAATTAGAGCACAACCCTCCACACCCCAAAAAATAAACTTTAGGATAATTCAGTTACAAATAAGACTGACAAAATATATATGGGTGAAAACGGAACATAATTATAGACAAAGAATTTAATTCCTGCACCCCTCCCCCCCACCCCCTCTTTAGAGCGTGGCAAAGAGTAACATGATAAACAAGAAGAAGAAATGTCAACAATGACTGATGGCTGACTAAATATAAAAGCAAACACAATGAATAAATCAAAGAAATTTCAAGTATGACAAACTTTGATCAGGATTTTTTTTAATCGCGTTGCAATGATATTACTCGACAAGAAGTGCACATGGATGTTGGAGACTTTCTGTGTGAGAGGGGAAGTGGGCTTGCAGATACTTCACTCTCAAGTCAACATAAGCAACAAGGATCCCTTAAAAAAAAAACAAAAAAACCGCTATATTCATTATCCACAAAAAGATACATCAGTCTATTTTCTCCAGCTATTTTAACGAGTGCAAGCTTGGTAAAGATGGGTTAAGTTCAAAGGTTGCCAGTATGTACATTGCACAAGCTAGTGAGAGCAAACACACACACACACACACACACAAGAAAACAAAACAAGCGATAACATCACTCATTCAAATATGCATTACAATGAGAACCATTTAAAAAAAAACGATCCATCAAACCGACTTTTTTTTCTTTTCTTTTTTTTTTTTTTTTTTACAAACTGCATTGTTGTGTTAAAACCAACAATAACAACAACAACAACAACAACAAAAGCCCATTGGAAACAAGCCTTTAGGAACACACTAGAGACACTAGTTATGATCTGTTGTCTGTTCAACAGCAGTCCATACACTCTACATGGCTACACAGCAAAGTACAAATTCAGCATCAGCTTACCTGAGAACACGCAGTCCGTATTACCAAGGCACAATACACTGATGAAACTTCTAGGAAAGTTGGAGAGAGAAACAAAGAAACAAACAAAAGAACTGACAACATCAATTTGGGAGAGAGAGAGAGAGAGAGAGAGAGAGAGAGAGACACAGAGACAGAGAGAGAGACAGAGAGAGACAGAGAGACAGAGAGAGACAGAGACAGAGAGAGAGACAGAGAGGCTGTGAGTGGAAGACGGTGTTCTTGAAAAGAAAGGGATAACACAATAAACCTAATACCTAAACAAACAACGTAAAACTCTGAATACCTAAACAAAGAACGTAAAACTCTGAAGATCGATGTTACACAGGGGTCGAATGATATACCTGAAGGTGGGTAGAGGAAAGGAGAGAGATGAGAGGGGTGGGGGAGACGGAAATGGAGGGGGAGGAGGTGGGGTTGGGGTCGCTGGGATGTGGAAGAGCACAAACTGTTGTTGGAAAACACGAACAGTAACTCCAGTCTCAAAACAAAAACGAAGCTGACCGGCAGTTGTATCTCAAGTCTTTTCTAACATCAAGTTCTCAAAGGATTGAAAATAAGGATGCTTCAAAATCAGCAAGACAGATGATCATTAAAAAAACACACACAAAAAACAAAAACAAAAACAAAACAAAACAAAAAACAACAACAAAAAACAAAAAAACAACAACAACAGAAACTTACTCAACTAACTAGGTTTTACTGACTAGGTGGATAAATCCACACGCCTCTTGCAATGATTCTTTCATAAACCATTTAACTGGAGTTTTGTTGTTGTTGTTGTTGTTGTTTTTGTTTTTTTTCACGTGTTTTGAAATTGAACTTCGAATATTGACCACTGTCCCAAAATCGAACAACATCAGCATTTCTCACTTACGATGTTCAGTTAATTAACTTCGCCCCCACATAATGCCCAAGTCAGGTGTATGTTCACACCTGGGCGGAGCGAAGGGAATCGGAGTACAGTGCCTTTCCCAAGGACACACCGCCATGCCGAAATGAGGCCTGGAACCCTCATCACTGGTGAACACCGGACCATAAGGCCAACGCCTGACCGAATCAGCCATGGCGCACACCCCTCCCTAACCCCCCAAGGCCCCCCACGCCCCCTCTCCCTCTTACCCAATACAGCACTGTAAACACTGTTCTTCAACCTGAACGCCATCTGTCGACCTGCACTGTAAACGCCATCTGTCGACCTGCACTGTAAACGCCATCTGTCGACCTACACTGTAAACACCATCTGTCGACCTGCACTGTAAACGCTGCGTCTCAGACTGACTTGTGAACGTGATCTACCAAGTTGTGGTGTGTGCGTTTTAATTCACTTGAACTGCAAGTTCCGTCCGTTTTGCTTCCGAGGTAAAAAGCAGAGCACCAGCTTTACAACGCTGCTACCTGCATTCTGGTGGGAACATCATTGCCTGCCTACAACTGTATCAGTCAAAGTGCTGCCCATTAATTTTGGTGGGATTCAAGAGACCATGGTACCTACAGGTGAAGGTGTACAGTCATGTACACGTACAAGGGAAAACCCTCGCGTGGAAAGGTCCACCCCTTATCAGCCGTGCAAGCGTTAGCCATTGGGTTGATTTGATGGAGATGTATGTATGTTTGTATTGCAGTGTAAGAGAGTTTCACCAGCTAACCCGCGAACATTAATGGTAAACACAAGGATTGCTCCCTTTAAGACTTATCCGCTAACATTGGTGGTAAACACAATGACTGCTCCCTTAAAGACTTATCCGCTAACATTGGTGGTAAACACAATGACTGCTCCCTTAAAGACTTATCCACTAACATTGGTGGTAAACACAATGACTGCTCCCTTAAAGATTTATCCGCTAGCATTGGTGGTAAACACAATGACTGCTCCCTTAAAGATTGATTTATCCACTAACATTGGTGGTAAACACAGTGACTGCTGACCTTGTCTTTTTCTGCAATCTTTCCCACAATACTGGATCGCCATCATCTGGTTTTAGATTTGTTAACATACATTCAATTCAATATATACTGGTTCTAATTTCTTCAGGTATACCGATATACAATTCAATATATATATATATATATATATATATATATTTTATAATGGGTCTGATTTCCTCGGGATAACTGCACTAAAATGGCCCAACATTGGAAAACAACATCAACAACAACAACAACAAAAACAACACAAAACAGAAAACAACAACAACAACAAAACTACAGAGCGGCCTACGTTTCCAAAATCCAGCATTAACGAGCCATTGCAGCTCCTCTCAGCAAAGATTGGTGGATTATTTCCTTGCAAGGGTAGGGGTGTTAAGTGGAGCTGCGGTGACAAACTGCCAGAGGAGCCATTGTGAGGCAGAAGCGCATTAATCGCCGAGCTAATTCAGGGAGGGTAGAGTCGTGGAGAGCCCGTCAGAACGCTGTTCCGGGCAACGCCAACCCTGCAGCCTGATTGGCTAAATTCGCGCAAGCTCAAAGGACTCCCGTCGGGTAATAGAGGAAACCATGTTTTGTTGTTGTTGTTGGTGGTGGTGTTTTTTTGTCGTTTCTAAGCATTACTTATCAGAACCAGACGGAAACAGGTTGTTAACAGCACAGTCCGTGTGATAGTTCGTTCATCGATATCTTTAAACCGAGGAGGATGTTTTTGAAAAAAAAAAAAAAAAAAAAGCTAAAAAAAGCAGAAGACTGACAACACAGTTATAATAGATTATGTCTTGTGCATGATCACCAGCCTAAATGTGTGTGTAAAAGAAAGCATGCTTCGTAAGAAGCAAACATCTGACGATGAAATAAACTGAGATGCATAATATCATATGAACACAGAACAGAAAATGAGATGCACATTCATAGCATATACAAGGCCTACTTTCACAGCACAAAACGGTTCAATGGAGCCAAGAGATAAACAAGCTACTTGTTACACAGAAATTCGTGATTACGGAAAGTAATTTCTAAAACAAAAAAAATACAGGCTTTTTATATCAATGAGAGTCTGCCAGTTACATCCGTTATATCGTTATCAGATACATCCAACAAAAAAATAAAACGATAAGTATATCAACAACTGAAGGAGGGGAAGAAGGGGAAGGGAGGAGAAGGCAGGAGGAGATGAAGACAACGAGGAGGAGGGAACAAGAAGAAGAGGAGAAGGAAAAGGAAGGGAGGAGAACTGGAGGACAAATGACAGGACGAACAAGGTGGGGGGAGAGGAGGAGGAGGAGGAGAAGGAGGTGGAGGAGAAGAAGGAGGAAAAAGGGGAGGATAAGGAGGGGGAGAAGGAGGAGAAGGAGAAGGAGGGGGAGAAGGAGGGTGAGGAAAAGGAGGAGGAGGAGAAAGGGGAGGATAATGAGGAGAAGGAGGAGAA
>NC_134902.1:39608239-39618239 GCF_041734735.1 Babylonia areolata
AACCTGGCCTTTGAGGCTTTTCTTCAATGCCCGAAGGCGGTTACCCATCCTCTTTTGGATATGGCCCACACATTCTATTTTTTCCACAAGCTTTTCCTCCCCATAACGGCATAAGGCTTGGAATCAAATACAGTTTTAAAACTGTTAGTGTCCCCATCCCCAATGAATTTGGAGTACCGCAAGTTGTGGCGCTCAGTTCAGATCGACAGATGGGCGTGGCACTTTCATTTTCGAGTGAGGCATTTTCATTTTCCACCGATAGACTGTCATCATCACTCGATGTCGAATCCTTCACTTCTTCATCACTAGGCTTCTCAACAGTATCAACGAGTCTTTTCTTAGCCTGTACAAACTGGTTGCCACGAAACTTGCGCTTCTTAGACCTACCTTTGGTATTTTCCCTATCAGAAGGCATGATGACAACAAAACAATAGAAAAATCCGCAGCAAAATAGCCAAAATAATCACTCGAAGTCAACTAGCTTACACGAAGACTGCCATACCGCGTGTTTACAAAGGGAGGTAACGCGTACTAACCGGTGCTGTGCAGGGGAGCGGTCATTGTTCGCTTTGAATGGTGGTTATGAAGGAGAATAGTTTTTTTTGTTATTTTCGCCATTTTCAGAGTCAAAATCTTGATTTTTTTTGACACCCTACCTAATTTGATGGGCCATAGCTCCGCAACCGCTGGACGGAATTAAAAAATTCAAACAGTGTGATAAACTACAATGAATTTACTTTACAAACAATCTATTTTCTTAGCTAAACCCCAAAAAGTGATTTTTGACCAAAATCTGACCGATAATGCCACCTTAACCCACCAGGCACAGTCACCGTGATTCGTACCCAGGGCCCTCAGATTGAAAGTCCAACGCTTTTAACCACTCGGCTATTGCGCCCGTCAGAAGGGATTAACAAGCCAGCGGAGTATCGGGCTGACCCTGAGCAGAGAAATTACAATACATATCAAACAAGAGAGGCAAGGCCTTCAAGACTCACTTGTGATACACTTTTTAAAAAAATCCAAGGTTTTTATGTATTGAGTATAATGCATTTACTGTTATATTTATATTTTTTATATTCTCTAAACTTGGCACTTTGATCTGATATTCGACCCAACAAAAGATCTGTCATTATTATCATTTTTTGTTCAAACAGGAACTTCTTTTGCTAAGCATGGAAGTTTTATTTATTGCAAACGTTTTGGTGCAGACAGTAAAACAAGGGAAATTACTCTGCTGGGGGAACTTAGTTTGCTTTAAACTGATCTTTCTCATCTTAAACATTACATTTTGAAATTATACTCAATACATAAAAAGCTTGGATGTTTTTTAAAAAGTGCATCACAAGTGAGTCTTGAAGGCCTTGCCTCTCTTGTTTCAAAATGTAATGTTTAAAATGAGAAAGATCAGTTTAAAGCAAATTAACTCCCCTAGTATTACAGAGTAATTTCCCTTTTTTACTATCTGCACCAAAACGTTTGCAAATAAATAAAACTTCCATGCTTAGCAAAAGAAGTTTCTGTTTGAACAAAAAATGATAATAATGACTGCTCTAGCTGTTGGGTTGAATATCAGATCAAAGTGCCAAGTTTAGAGAATACAAAAAATATAAATATAACAGTAAATGCATATAATTAGGCTTCATTCTTTATTTTTTTGTGCCCATCCCAGAGGCGCAATATTGTTTTAAACAAGATGACTGGAAAGAACTGAATTTTTCCTATTTTTATGCCAAATTTGGTGTCAACTGACAAAGTAGTTGCAGAGAAAATATCAATGTTAAAGTTTACCACGGACACACAGACACACACACACACACACACACAGACAACCGAACACCAGGTTAAAACATAGACTCACTTGTGTGAACGGCAAATGGCAAGAACAATAATACAGTAATGTACACACAAGTATGAGATTCATCAAAGAAAATTAGGGTAATATGGGAGGAGAGAGAGAGAGAGAGAGAGAGAGAGAGAGAACACCAACTAAACCACCGACAAAAATGGTATGTACAAATGGCGCGCTGCTGTGCACAAAGGCGCCAAGTTGTGCAAGGCCAACAGGACTGCTGCAGCTGTCCAGAAGAGGCAGGCCAGAAAGTCACGGGCAAACAAGCTCCCTGACAATGATATGCCTGTCTTTGTCTGCCCAAACTGTCAGCGAACATTTCGTGCGCAGATTGGACTATTCAGCCATCTGCGCATTCACAGATAGACTCATGAGCATCCCCCCCACCCCCCCCCAACCCCCCAGCTGGATGTCAACGACGGTCATCATCGATCTCGATAGACACACACCACCACCATGTACAGAAAAGGACAGTAATACAATACAGAGTGGAACGGACAACGTGAACCAATGTGGCTAGCCACCCTACACACAGTCCACACCCCTTGATGCCAGTGCTGTCTGTACAAAAGACGTTCAGGAAGGTCAGGCTTGGTTCTCCCTCGTCCTGACATCCATCATCATTAGTACTGTAGTGATCAGCAGTTATGTCTTCTGTGGGGATGGGGGGGGGGGGGGGGGGGGGGGGGGGGGGGGGGGGTTGCAGGGAAGGAGGGATGGGGAAACACGCGCCAAGAGTCAGGCTTGGGGAGAACTACGTGTGTGTGTGTGTGTGTGTGTGTGTGTGTGTGTGTGTGTGTGTGTGTGTGTGTGTGTGTGTGTGCATGTCTGTGTGTATGTGTGTGTCTGTGTATTTGTCTCCAAAATCGGTTTTTAATTTTTGTAATATGCTCAAAGGAGGCACAGATGTCATTTTAGCTGTAAGTAAGATGATTGGATTTGCAAATGTTGCCTAGCTACACTTTTGGAGTTAAAAGACATTTTGTGTTTTCTCAACTTTTATGTGACATTGTTGTCTATTTGGAAATGTTTGTTCTGGGCATGAAAAAAATAGTTTGCAGTAATCCTCCATACTCCAATAGGAGTGAAAGGATAATTAGTGATTAAAGAGAGAGGGGGTTTTGAGTGAACGAGAAAGATGGGCAGAGAGAGAGAGACAGACAGACAGACAGACAGAAAGACAGACGGACGGACGGACGGACAGACAGACAGGCCGACAGACGGGCATAGAGACAGAGACAGAAAGAGAAGGGAGTGAGGTTTTGCAGCGTATGGCACGAAACAAACTGTGACCCTGCCAGTGTTGAGTGGCATTCAAACCGAATGTTAACAGTCAGTCATGTCATACACCTCACACACTACAGCAGGCCCGATAAGGCCGAGGATGTTGGTGGAATTCCCCTTTCCCGTCGTCTTACAACGGCTATATTGCATAACTAGCATTTGCACCCGGCATCGGAGCGTGTGTGAACCAAGATATCAGGTTGCCCGCAGAACGTAACAGTAAGTGGACTCACGAGACTGGTTCATAGCAACTGACGGCAGGGTGGTTAGAGACAGACAGACAGACTGGTTCATAGCAACTGATGGCAGGGTGGTTAGAGACAGACAGACAGACTGGTTCATAGCAACTGACGGCAGGGTGGTTAGAGACAGACAGACAGACTGGTTACTAGCAACTGACGGCAGGGTGGTTAGAGACAGACAGACAGACTGGTTCATAGCAGCTGACGGCATTGTGGTTAGAGACAGACAGACAGACTGGTTCATAGCAACTGACGGCAGGGTGGTTAGAGACAGACAGACAGACTGGTTCATAGCAACTGACGGCAGGGTGGTTAGAGACAGACAGACAGACTGGTTCATAGCAACTGACGGCAGGGTGGTTAGAGACAGACAGACTGGTTCATAGCAACTGACGGCATTGTGGTTAGAGACAGACAGACAGACTGGTTCATAGCAACTGACGGCAGGGTGGTTAGAGACAGACAGACTGGTTCATAGCAACTGACGGCATTGTGGTTAGAGACAGACAGACAGACTGGTTCATAGCAGCTGACGGCAGGGTGGTTAGAGACAGACAGACTTGTTTATAGCAACTGACGGCAGGGTGGTCAACTGACTGACCAACAAGCTACAACCAGTGAGGATCGGTTCTCAGATCGAACTTGTTCCAGAAGAATCTCAATCCCTGCCAAATAGCCAAGACATCACCACTCTTCAGACAGCTAGGATCCCCCCACGCCCTCCGCCCTCGCCCTCTCCCCGTCCACACACACACACACACACACACACACACACACACACACACACCACCTCCCATTGAAGTGGCAGACAGACCATGGCACAGGAACAGACAGCCATAACTCTATCCCCTCGAAGAGTTTCAGTTTCAGTATCAGTTTCTCAAGGACGCATGACTGCGCTCGGACAAATCCATATGCGGTACAACACAACTACTAGGCAGAAGCCTGACCGGCAGCATAACCGTCACGCCTAGAGTTCATGTTTATATATATATTTGTGTACCTATCAGATCGGAGTGGATTTCTTCTACAGAATTTTGCCAGAGGACAACTCTCGTTGCCAAGGCTTCTTCTTACGGTGCGCCGAGTGCGCGCTGCACACGGGACTTGAGTGTATCGTCTCGTCCGAATGACTTGACGCCCAGTTCCATCTTTCAGTCAAACATGGGAGAAAGGAGCAAGAGGTGGCTTCGAACCCAGTCCCTCGTGCACTCTGTAATGGCACGTTCTTCTTGAACGAAACCTCGACAGCATCAAGACCCTAGCACTGAACAACTTGAGCATAACAATGGCGCCAGCCAATACGGCGTTCATACCGGCTCTACACCCTTCCCAACGCCGACTGCCCCAAAACCCTCTTGGCCGAGAGAGTGACGCCGACTGCCCCAAAACCCCTTGGCCAAGAGAGTAACGCCAACTGCCCCCAAACCCTCTTGGCCGAGAGAGTAACACCAACTGCCCCAAAACCCCTTGGCCGAGAGAGTAACGCCGACTGCCCCAAAACCCCTTGGCCGAGAGAGTAACGCCGACTGTCTTAAAACCCTCTTGGCCGAGAGAGTAACGCCGACTGTCCTAAAACCCTCTTGGCCGAGAGAGTAACGCCGACTGTCCTAAAACCCTCTTGGCCGAGAGTGGGGAGGGAACTTGGGCAAGACGCTCTCCACTATAATCAAATTCTAGCCCCGATAGTTGGGACAGCTCACCGTTCCTGGAGTTGGAGTTGGCGTTGGAGTTGGAGGAAGAGGAGGAGGAGGAGGAGGAAGAGGAGCAGTGGCCGGCCAACATGGCATCGTACTTGTCGATCTGGGTCTCCAGGTTCCGGATGGTGGACTCCGGGATGCTGCCAGTGCTGCGGCAGTCCTGCATGGCCTCCCGGAAACAGCTGATGGCCGTCTGCACCGATCTGACAGCACGGACAGCACGTGAATTCAGTGGTTATATAACAATGAACAGCATGGACAGCACGTCAAAAAAAGTGGATATATAACAATGAACAGCATGGACAGCACGTGAAAACAGTGGATATAAAACAATGAACAGCAGGACAGCACGTACATGTAGTGGTTATAAAACAATGAACAGCATGGACAGCACGTGCATGTAGTGGTTATAAAACAATGAACAGCATGGACAGCACGTGCATGTAGTGGTTATAAAACAATGAACTGCATGGACAGCACGTGCATGTAGTGGTTATAAAACAATGAACAGCATGGACAGCACGTGCATGTAGTGGTTATAAAACAATGAACAGCATGGACAGCACGTGCATGTAGTGGTTATAAAACAATGAACAGCATGGACAGCACGTGCATGTAGTGGTTATAAAACAATGAACAACACGGACAGCACGTGCATGAAGTGGTTATAAAACAATGAACAGCATGGACAGCACGTGAAAACAGTGGATATATAACAATGAACAGCATGGACAGCACGTGAAAACAGTGGATATATAACAATGAAAAGCATGGACAGCACGTGCATACAGTGGTTATAAAACAATGAACAGCACGGACATCACGTGCATACAGTGGTTATAAAACAAATGAACAGCACGGACATCACGTGCATACAGTGGTTATAAAACAAATGAACAGCACGGACATCACGTGCATACAGTGGTTATAAAACAATGAACAGCACGGACAGCACGTCAATACAGTGGCTATAAAACAAACAAGAAACAAACACACCATACACACAGAAATACATGCACACACACATACGTTCCCATGTGTTTTGAACTGCCAGAGAGAGAGAGAGAGAGAGAGAGAGAGAGAGACTGGACATTGGACACTGGAATTATTTATTGTCATTGCCAAGAAAGGTCTTTTGACAAGGGGCGCAACAACATAAATTCATATATTTTAGCTTCAAAACAACAAAAACTAAATTTGTTCTCTGAACCCTTTAGTCAGTTTAAACCAGAAAAATATGCAATACTTGGAAACACTTAAGTCACATCCTGACAAAGACTCAACGAAACGGAACTAAAGAAAAACAAAAATGTAATGATAATAAAATGACAAAATGAATAAGGACTGATTCGACCATCCATTCAAATATTTATCTAACCAGTACAGACTGCCTCAATAATGAGAGAGAGAGAGAGAGAGAGAGAGAGGGAGAGAGAGAGAGAGAGGGAGAGAGAGAGGGAGGGAGAGGGGGACAGAGAGGGAGAGAGGGGGGGGGGGGGGGGAGAGAGGGAGAGAGAGAGGGGGAGAGAGAGAGAGAGAGAGTCAAAATAGAAAGAAGGAACACAAAAGCAAAGAAAGAAAGACTGACTCACCTGCAGACAGCGGCGATGTCAGCAGCACTTCCAGACTGCATCATGGAGGTGTCGGGAGTACAGCTGATGACGTCCTCACATCGCGCTGCCTCGCTCCCCCTCATCCACACTGCACACACACACACAGAAAGCATTCTGTAGCAGTATGGTGCTGTGTGACTCTTTCTGACAGCAAAATCATACATCCAGTAATACGATAAACCATCATATTATGAAAAGCCAACTGTAAACGAAGTGCCACCTTCTCAGTTACTTCTCTTGTCATTTATAAATAACGAAACGAAAATGGGCCACAGACATCACCTTGTTTCACACCTCTAGTAAAATCAATGTAAGTTTATCTCCAGATGTCATTCTTGTTTTTACAACATCATAATATTATTAACACATTAAAAAAAAAAAAACCTGCCCTCCAATACTTCTTTATTAACTCAAGATATGTCATAATAAAATTCCAAATGATAGAATCGAAAGCTTTTTCGAAATCAATAAAAGCGACAAAAAGTTTATAATTCCGTGAAAATTGTTTCAGAATTCAGACCGATAGGGTGAACATAATGTCCAGTTGTTGCATACCCTCCCCTAAAACCAGCTATGTGCTCCTCTGTTACATTATTTTCCTCTACACATCCCTGAAGTGGGTGACAATTGTTTTCACACTTTCCTACATATATTTTATTGTGATATGCATCTGCATTTTTACATCTCTCTCTCTCTCTCTCTCTCTCTCTCTCTCTCTCTATATATATATATATATATATATATATATATAAAAAAAAAATATATATATATATATATATACACATATACCTTTCTTATATAATGGAAGAGTAACTTTTGACATACACATCAACCACATTCATAGGTCAGCATATGCAGCAATCTGACAAATTAGCTCCATTCGCCAATATCTAACCACAGAAACTACAAAGACATTGGTTTGTTCTTTTGTCCTATCTAGATTGGAAATGCTCTTCTTGCTGGCTGCCCCAAACACTGGGCTGACAAACTTCAAAAAGTTCAAAACTCCGCAGCAAGACTTACACGCAAGGCTAAGAAACGTCAACACGTCACTCCCCAACTCATTTCCCTTCACTGGCTCCCCATTCAAGCACGAATACAATACAAACTCTCAGTCCTTTGTGACAATTTCTTCACTGATTCTTGTCCCGTATATATTTCGGATCTACTTTCTGTCTATTCGCCATCCAGACAACTCCGTTCTTCAAATAACATGCGCACACTGTCTATACCAAGAAATCGCACAAGAACTTATGGCGAACGTTCCTTTTCTTTTGTTGCACCAAAACAATGGAATTCACTGCCCTCACACATTCGTCATACTCCAACACCCGCATTCAACAGAGCACTAACACATCTTTTCAGTATCTTTATAAGCAGAGCTTTTCCATCTGTATATGCTTGCTGTGGTTTGATCGCTTGGCGTGCTCTTGGAGTTGATTTGTGTGTATTTGTGATGATTTTTGGTGTGGTTCTGTGAGGCCTGGTTCCTTGCTGCATGTTTTGACCAGGGTGAATGTGACATATTTCTACCTTGCTGTGATCTGGACCTATGTGATGTGAGACTGTGATACTGCCTGTGATGATTAACATATTTTTATGTCACTAAGTTTGAAGTATGTAAATCTAAGCCGGTGTGATGTGAGACTATGTCTATTTATCTATTTATTTATTTTGTTTTATCTTATCCTAATTTTTAGTACATATTTTTACGTCACTTGTAAAGCGGGGTGAGCCCCATTTGAGATGGGGTACTGCGCTATATAAGCCTGCATCTTATTATTATTATAATTACTATTGTTATCATTAGTATTATTATCATTATTATCATCATTATTATTAACCTCATACTGGTTTTCAGTATATATGTCTCAAATAATTTGTCAAAAACATTTACGAAAATACGTATACTTTGCGCACTAGGATACTTTGTACAGATATGTATGTGGTAATGTAACTTCTATACTGAACAAAAGAAGTTCCATTTCCAGCAACAAAAACCGTAATTAACCCCTATTGTTCAGTGTGTCGGTACGTCACAGAAAAATGCTAAATTTTGTGTATAAAAAAAGAAAAAATTAACAGTATTTTGTTTGTGAAAATATTTAAATCAATTTTGTGCCCTTCCATAGCAATACCATTACGATTAGAATACATGGAAAGAACTAATCATTTGATACTTCTGTACCACGTTTGTTATCAACTGACTAAGTATTTCCAGAGAAAATGACAATGTTAAAGTTTACCACACACACACACACACACACACACACACACACACCAGATCATCGGGTTATTACACAGACTCATTTTGTTTGCATGAGTAAATTCTTAGCCTGCTTCGTTTTGAAGGAACCTTTCTCAGTGTTTTCCAGAATGTGTATTGGTCACTAACAGAACACGCTGGAGTGTCCGGAAGGGCCTCATTAAACAACCGTCTTACCCATTACACTATCGTGGCTCCTTAGCTGACCTTCTAAAATATAATATTTAACTCTCTCCATACGAACGGCGAAAGAGACGACGTTAACAGCGTTTCACCCCAATTACCATCATGAAAATATTGCAAGTGGAAGGCTCTTATACTGAAGACGTGAATGTTGACAAAGAATACCACAATTCTGACGACGGAAGCTAAATGTTGGGTCATTCAGACACCCACTGGACATCCGAGGGGTCTGTGTAGAGGAGAAGAGAGGACTGGCCGTACTGAGTGAGTTAAACATGCTTTCTTAAAGGGCGATAAATCGATTGCGGTATTCGCAGTGAAAAGGCTGTTTAAATCATATTATTCTGGTGTATCTTGGGCATTCAAAAAATCTTTAAGGGCAATTAAAAATTCTTTTTAAGTCCGCGGTAAAGGAGACGAGGCTATCGCCGCAATCACACTGCAACATTTAGCCGTTTTCTCTGGATCTAGATAGATGTACAAGTTTAGTTGACACGGTCGATTCAATTTCTCTTTTATGTTCATTCTAGTTTTATAGTTTTAAAGTTGATATGAAAATTGAGTATTTTGTTAAACTAATAACATGTAGAGCCAAGTACAAGTACTCCTTAACGTCGTATGGAGTGAAAAGGACTTCATTTTCTGAAAAGTCAAGACTGGAAATTTTTACGTTTCATCAATTCAAGGGTATTAACTCTCATTGTTTATTATTTTAAACTGTGAATTCCGACTGATTCTGTGAATATTTTTATGGCAGTTTGGGGCATGTTCCAGTAAATGATGAGGCGTTCACAAATCTTTCTCTGAATAAGTATTTAACGGTCTCCTTCTCCAACTTTCCATCACATGTTATCGTGTAT
>NC_134902.1:39633239-39635739 GCF_041734735.1 Babylonia areolata
AGGGGCAGACATTACCTGTTCACTAGGGGGACAGACATTACCTGTTCTATAAGGGACAGACATTACCTGTTCTATAAGGGACAGACATTACCTGTTCAATAAGGGCATAGACATTACCTGTTCAATAAGGGCACAGAAATTACCTGTTCAATAAGGGGCAGACATTACCTGTTCAATAGGGGGCAGACATTACCTGTTCAATAGGGGCACAGACATTACCTGTTCAATAGGGGGACAGACATTACCTGTTCAATAGGGACACAGACATTACCTGTTCAATAAGGGAGACAGACATTACCATTTGGATAGGCACAGTACCATCATGGTTCAAAACATCCTCTGGCTCTTTTATCCCTCAGAAGGTCCCCTGGGGTGGACGTTTTGATAGCTTTACCCCATACTCCTCACCACCCCGCCTCCCCACACGTTCAGGGAGCTTCCAATCGTTTAAATCGCCCAGCAGGGGACCTTTCCAAACATTAAAACCAGCCAGCCAATCACATGGTCCTGTGGACCAGCACGAGAATCCCCATGGGGGATCATTAAAATAGTTCACCGACAGTGCAGGGTCTCCTTCACTGGGGACCTGACAACAGCCTAACAACACTCACTCCCTGTGGACCTGACAACAGTCTGACAACACTCACTCCCTGTGGACCTGACAACAGTCTGACAACACTCACTCCCTGTGGACCTGACAACAGTCTGACAACACTCACTCCCTGTGGACCTGACAACAGTCTGACAACACTCTCTCCCTGTGGACCTGACAACAGTCTGACAACACTCACTCCCTGTGGACCTGACAACAGTCTCTCCCTGTGGACCTGACAACAGTCTGACAACACTCACTCCCTGTGGACCTGACAACAGTCTGACAACACTCTCTCCCTGTGGACCTGACAACAGTCTGACAACAGTCACTCCCTGTGAACCTGACAACAGTCTGACAACAGTCTCTCCCTGTGGACCTGACAACAGTCTGACAACACTCACTCCCTGTCGAACTGACAACAGTCTGACAACAGTCACTCCCTGTCGAACTGACAACAGTCTGACAACAGTCACTCCCTGTGGACCTGACAACAGTCTCTCCCTGTGGACCTGACAACAGTCTCACAACACTCTCTCCCTGTGGACCTGACAACAGTCTGACAACACTCTCTCCCTGTGGACCTGACAACAGTCTGACAACACTCACTCCCTGTGGACCTGACAACAGTCTGACAACACTCTCTCCCTGTGGACCTGACAACACTCACTCCCTGTGGACCTGACAACAGTCTGACAACACTCTCTCCCTGTGGACCTGACAACACTCACTCCCTGTGGACCTGACAACAGTCACTCCCTGTGGACCTGACAACAGTCTGACAACACTCTCTCCCTGTGGACCTGACAACAGTCTGACAACACTCTCTCCCTGTGGACCTGACAACACTCTCTCCCTGTGGACCTGACAACACTCTCTCCCTGTGGACCTGACAACAGTCTGACAACACTCTCTCCTTGTGGACCTGACAACAGTCTGACAACACTCTCTCCCTGTGGACCTGACAACAGTCACTCCCTGTGGACCTGACAACATCATGACAACAATCACTCCCTGTGGACCTGACAACATCATGACAACAATCACTCCCTGTGGACCTGACAACATCATGACAACAATCACTCCCTGTGGACCTGACAACATCATGACAACAATCACTCCCTGTGGACCTGACAACATCATGACAACAATCACTCCCTGTGGACCTGACAACATCATGACAACAATCACTCCCTGTGGACCTGACAACAGTCACTCCCTGTGGACCTGACAACATCATGACAACAATCACTCCCTGTGGACCTGACAACATCATGACAACAATCACTCCCTGTGGACCTGACAACACTCACTCCCTGTGGACCTGACAATATCATGACAACACTCTCTCCCTGTGGACCTGACAACATCATGACAACAATCACTCCCTGTGGACCTGACAACAATCACTCCCTGTGGACCTGACAACATCATGACAACACTCTCTCCCTGTGGACCTGACAACATCATGACAACACTCACTCCCTGTGGACCTGACAACAGTCTGACAACAGTCACTCCCTGTGGACCTGACAACAGTCTGACAACACTCTCTCCCTGTGGACCTGACAACAGTCTGACAACACTCTCTCCCTGTGGACCTGACAACAGTCACTCCCTGTGGACCTGACAACAGTCTGACAACACTCTCTCCCTGTGGACCTGACAACATCATGACAACAATCACTCCCTGTGGACCTGACAACATCATGACAACAATCACTCCCTGTGGACCTGACAACAATCACTCCCTGTGGACCTGACAACATCATGACAACACTCTCTCCCTGTGGACCTGACAACATCATGACAACAATCACTCCCTGTGGACCTGACAACAATCACTCCCTGTGGACCTGACAACATCATGACAACACTCACTCCCTGTGGACCTGACAACATCATGAC
>NC_134902.1:39640739-39648239 GCF_041734735.1 Babylonia areolata
AGAAAAGTGAAAGGTCCCATTGTGATGGCCAGGCCAGCGGTCAGTGAAATCCTACCCACTGGGGGGTGGGGAGGGGGGGTGGGGGCGGGATAAGGATAACACTGTCCTCAACATGTCCGCAACACCTGCCTATTCACACCTGGGGGGACTGAGGATAACACTCCACAACCCATATCCACAACACCTGTCCATTCACACCTGGGGGGATTGAGGATAACACTCTACAACCCATATCCACAACACCTGTCCATTCACACCTGGGGGGACTGAGGATAACACTCTACAACCCATATCCACAACACCTGCACATTTACACCTGGGGGGATTGAGGATAACACTCTACAACCCATATCCACAACACCTGCACATTTACACCTGGGGGGACTGAGGATAACACTCTACAACCCATATCCACAACACCTGCACATTCACACCTGGGGGGATTGAGGATAACACTCTACAACCCATATCCACAACACCTGTCCATTCACACCTGGGGGGATTGAGGATAACACTCTACAACCCATATCCACAACACCTGTCCATTCACACCTGGGGGGATTGAGGATAACACTCTACAACCCATATCCACAACACCTGCACATTTACACCTGGGGGGACTGAGGATAACACTCTACAACCCATATCCACAACACCTGCACATTTACACCTGGGGGGGACTGAGGATAACACTCTACAACCCATATCCACAACACCTGCACATTCACACCTGGGGGGATTGAGCTTAACACTCTACAACCCATATCCACAACACCTGCACATTCACACCTGGGGGGACTGAGGATAACACTCTACAACCCATATCCACAACACCTGCACATTCACACCTGGGGGGATTGAGGATAACACTCTACAACCCATATCCACAACACCTGCACATTCACACCTGGGGGGATTGAGGATAACACTCTACAACCCATATCCACAACACCTGTCCATTCACACCTGGGGGGATTGAGGATAACACCGACTAAAGCGCCTGTCCCAAAGGACACAACACCATGCCGAAACGGGGCCTCGAACCCTAATCACTGGTGAACACTGGACCACAAGTCTGACCGATTCCGCCACGGTGCCTCCTGGTGAGGACTTCAACAGACGCCAAACGCCCGCATGTTAAGCGCCCAAGAGGTTTCTTCTTTTTTCTTCTGTCTTGAATCTGGAGGAGACAGATTGAGCTGAAATGGATGGCACTTTCAGCACTCTCCAATCTCAGGACAGTGCGGCGCTACAATTACCAGTGTCGTAAAGTAGTGTGAGTTTTCTTTTTTTTTTATGAGTGAGGATTTGTTTTTTCATTCCAGCTTGCTTTTTATGTGGTGATAGGGCCTGGAAATAATAGATTCTTCAGCTTCCATTTCACGATTTTCTTTCCATCATTCAGTAATTATTTCTTTCTTTCTTTCTTTCTCATCCTTTTTTTTTTTTTTTTTTTCTTTTCCATGCCTCCTCATTGTCGTTGTCCCTTTTCACCTCCCCCTTCTCCTCTCCTTGGTCCTTTTCCCTCTCCAATTCCTCCTCTTCCTCCTCCTTCTTCTATCCCGCCCCCCTCCTGTCCCTACATTTCTTGCATCTTCCTCTCATTTCTTTTCCACCTGCCTTCTCCTGCCTTCCTTCCTTCCTTCACTCCCTCTTTCCTTCCTACCCCAGTACTAAAAACAGCCAGAGGATAATTTGTATTCAGACGAGCAGCTGTCCTGGCCGTGGTTCTCACTGACTGAATGAAAAATGAATAAATAAGTAAATGGATAAATACACACACACACACACACACACACACACACACACACACACACACACACACACACACACACACACATATACGTACATGCATAGATAAACGAAATTAAAAAAAAAAAAAAAGAAAAAAGAAATGGAAAAAACAAATAAACGAATAAAAGAATAAATTGTTGAAATAAACTGAATCCCACTGAGTTGAAAAGATTCTGCCGTCAGACTCAAGAGTAATCAATTACAGCGTGTGTGAGAACATCGGAGTAAAGAAAAAAAAAAGGAGAGAAGAGAGAGAGAGAGAGAGAGAGAGAGAGAGGGAGAGAGAGAGAGAGAGAGAGAGAGAGAGAGAGAGAGAGAGAGAGAGAGAGAGAGAGAGAGGAAAATAAAACATAGGAAAAAGCACTCTAATTCACTTCCTTCATTTCCAGTCTTGTTGTTTTTAATCATGAACGTCTGTCCCCCTTCAGGAGGGGCGGAGAGAGAAGGGTTTTTATGTAAGAAATATAATGACATGAAGGAATAGTTTGACGACTGGCGAAAAGAAAGAAAGAAAGAAAAAAAAACCGTAAAAAAAAACGTAAAAAAAAAAAAAAAAATCCCCTGTGGAGAAAAATCTTTTCGCATGATGTACCACAAAAAACACGTCCCGATAGAAAACTGCTGTGTGGGCCACTTGTTCCAAGAGGCACCGGTACAGCAGACCGCTAACGGCAGAGCTCTTGCGCTGCGACTGCTGATTTATATAATGTGGACAGATTTAGTGAATGGGAACTAGATGGGTGGGTGGGTGTGTGAGTGTGGGTGTTGGTGTAAGAGTGTGTGTGTGTGTGTGTGTGTGAGAGAGAGAGAGAGAGAGAGAGAGAGTGTGTGTGTGTGTGTGTGTACGTGCACTGCTGCGTGCATGTGTGAACCAGTCATGCTGGACAGAAGGACGTGTAAGCCGCCGGGTTATTGTCACAGCACAGGATGCGCTGTCACCGATACAAAGTACAACTCCAAAGGTTCACAGGGGAATGATCGGAAATACTTCCCTCGAAGGCGAATAGAATTCATCACACGCCACAAACTTCTTTCGTACCTTTCGTAAGTGTTTCTCCTATCACAAGTGAAACGTTTTCCTGGCATCTCTTGTTTTGCATCGATTCCCTTTATTCGTCCCTTGCACTTCCTTCTACTAGCCACACGTCCAGTCCCCTTGTACTGCCCTCACCAAGCCACACACCCAGTCCCCTTGTACTGCCCTCACCAAGCCACACCCCCAGTCCCCTTGTACTGCCCTCACCAAGCCACACGCCCAATCCCCTTGTACTTAAAGCCACACGCCCAGTCCCCTTGTACTGCCCTCACCAAGCCACACGTCCAGTCCCCTTGTACTTCCCTCACCAAGCCACACGCCCAGTCCCCTTGTACTGCCCTCACCAAGCCACACACCCAGTCCCCTTGTACTGCCCTCACCAAGCCACACGTCCAGTCCCCTTGTACTGCCCTCACCAAGCCACACGCCCAGTCCCCTTGTACTGCCCTCACCAAGCCACACGCCCAGTCCCCTTGTACTGCCCTCACCAAGCCACACACCCAGTCCCCTTGTACTTCCCTCACCAAGCCACACGCCCAATCCCCTTGTACTTCCCTCACCAAGCCACACGCCCAATCCCCTTGTACTTCCCTCACCAAGCCACACGCCCAATCCCCTTGTACTGCCCTCACCAAGCCACACACCCAGTCCCCTTGTACTTAAAGCCACACACCCAGTCTACTTGTACTTCCCTCACCAAGCCACGCGCCCAATCCCCTTGTACTTTAAGCCACACGCCCAATCCCCTGGTACTTCCCTCTCCAAGCCACACCCCCAATCCCCTTGTACTTAAAGCCACACGCCCAGTCCCCTTGTACTTTAAGCCACACGCCCAATCTCCTTGTACTTAAAGCAACACGCCCAGTCCCCTTGTACTTTAAGCCACACCCCCAGTCCCCTTGTACTGCCCTCACCAAGCCACACGCCCATTCCCCTTGTACTTAAAGCCACACGCCCAATCCCCTTGTACTTCCCTCACCAAGCCACACGCCCAATCCCCTTGTACTTAAAGCCACACGCCAATCCCCTTGTACTTCCCTCACCAAGTCACACGCCCCATCCCCTTGTACTCAAAACCACACACCCAGTCCCCTTGTACTCAAAGCCACACACCCAGTCCCCTTGTACTCAAAACCACACACCCAGTCCCCTTGTACTCAAAGCCACACACCCAGTCCCCTTGTACTGCCCTCACCAAGCCACACACCCAGTCCCCTTGTACTTCAAGCCACACGCCCAGTCCCCTTGTACTTAAAGCCACACGCCCAATCCCCTTGTACTTAAAGCCACACGCCAATCCCCTTGTACTTCCCTCACCAAGTCACACGCCCCATCCCCTTGTACTGCCCTCTCCAAGCCACATGCACAATAGTTATATTGGGAAAACTCTTTGACACAGGAATAAGGCGCAGTAGTTATCACGAGATAACTCCCTTCACACAGAAATAACGCCCAGAAGTTATCATGTGAAATCTCCCCTTGACACAGGAATAACGCCCAGTAGTTATAATGGGAAACCTGCCCTCGACACAGGAATAAGGTCCAATAGTTATCATGAGAAAACATCCCTTGACACAGGAATAAGGTCCAATAGTTATCACGAGAAAACATCCCTTGACACAACAATAAGGTCCAATAGTTATCATGAGAAAACATCCCTTGACACAACAATAAGGTCCAATAGTTATCATGAGAAAACATCCCTTGACACAGGAATAAGGTCCAATAGTTATCATGAGAAAACATCTCTTGACACAGGAATAAGGTCCAATAGTTATCACGAGAAAACATCCCTTGACACAGGAATAAGGTCCAATAGTTATCATGAGAAAACATCCCTTGACACAACAATAAGGTCCAATAGTTATCACGAGAAAACATCTCTTGATACAGGAATAAGGTCCAATAGTTATCACGAGAAAACATCCCTTGACACAGGAATAAGGTCCAATAGTTATCATGAGAAAATATCCCTTAACACAGGAATAAGGTCCAATAGTTATCATGGGAAAACATCCCTTGACACAGGAATAAGGTCCAATAGTTATCATGAGAAAACATCCCTTGACACAGGAATAAGGTCCAATAGTTATCATGAGAAAACATCCCTTGACACAGGAATAAGGTCCAATAGTTATCACGAGAAAACATCCCTTGACACAACAATAAGGTCCAATAGTTATCACGAGAAAACATCCCTTGACACAGGAATAAGGTCCAATAGTTATCATGAGAAAACATCCCTTGACACAGGAATAAGGTCCAATAGTTATCACGAGAAAACATCCCTTGACACAGGAATAAGGTCCAATAGTTATCACGAGAAAACATCCCTTGACACAGGAATAAGGTCCAATAGTTATCATGAGAAAACATCCCTTGACACAGGAATAACACAACTTGTCAAAATCAGTTTCACGGCCCAGAATGACAAATCTCTGAATTTGTCAGAACTTTCACTGCAGCACTTCACGCCACACCGGTTTTCGTCGCACAGACACAGACACTGACACACACAGACAGAGACACACAGACACTGACACACACAGACAGAGACACACAGACACTGACACACACAGACAGAGACACACAGACACTGACACACACAGACAGAGACACACAGACACTGACACACACACAGACAGAGACACACAGACACTGACACACACAGACAGAGACACACAGACACTGACACACACACAGACAGAGACACACAGACACTGACACACACACAGAGTCACACAGGCAGACACACACAGGGTTTTTCATGAAGAACCATCAGGCGATAAAATCATTAAGAACAAAAGATACTTTATCAATGTGTGGTTTGCATATTAGAGAAGTGTTGCTGAATTCTAGCTGTTATTTTTTTTGTAATGGTAGGGTGATCAACTTAGCTTGCAGACAGACACAGAGACAGAGACAGTAAGAGACAGAGATCTCGAACCTGACCCCTTTTCACATTGTATTGTATTGTATTATTTTGTATTGTATGTGGTATAATATTATTGTAGTGTAGTGTAGTGCAGTGTAGTGTAAGAGAAAGACAGACACAGATACATACAACTCCTAGAGAGAGAGAGAGGGTGGGAGAGAGACAGAGGGAGAGGGAGAGACAGAGAGAGAGAGGGGCATATAGACAGACAGACAGACAGACAGACAGACAGACTCAACAAACAGTGAAACTGAGAAAGTGAGACAGACATAAACACTAACAAATACAGAGTGAGACAGACATAAACACTAACAGAGTGAGACAGACATAAACACTAACAGAGTGAGACAGACATAAACACTAACAGAGTGAGACAGACATAAACACTAACAGAGTGAGACAGACATAAACACTAACAGAGTGAGACAGACATAAACACTAACAAATACAGAGAGAGACAGACATAAACACTAACAGAGAGAGACAGACCACATAAACACTAACAAATACAGAGAGAGACAGACATAAACACTAACAGAGTGAGACAGACATAAACACTAACAAATACAGAGAGAGACAGACATAAACACTAACAGAGTGAGACAGACATAAACACTAACAGAGTGAGACAGACATAAACACTAACAGATACAGAGTGAGACAGACATAAACACTAACAGAGTGAGGCAGACATAAACACTAACAGAGTGAGACAGACATAAACACTAACAAATACAGAGTGAGACAGACATAAACACTAACAAATACAGAGTGAGACGGACATAAACACTAACAGAGAGAGACAGACATAAACACTAACAGAGTGAGACAGACATAAACACTAACAAATACAGAGTGAGACAGACATAAACACTAACAAATACAGAGTGAGACAGACATAAACACTAACAGAGAGAGACAGACATAAACACTAACAGAGAGAGACAGACATAAACACTAACAGAGTGAGGCAGACATAAACACTAACAGAGAGAGACAGACATAAACACTAACAAATACAGAGTGAGACAGACATAAACACTAACAGAGTGAGACAGACATAAACACTAACAGAGAGAGACAGACATAAACACTAACAGAGAGAGACAGACATAAACACTAACAAATACAGAGAGAGACAGACATAAACACTAACAAATACAGAGTGAGACAGACATAAACACTAACAGAGAGAGACAGACATAAACACTAACAGAGTGAGACAGACATAAACACTAACAAATACAGAGTGAGACAGACATAAACACTAACAAATACAGAGAGAGACAGACATAAACACTAACAGAGTGAGGCAGACATAAACACTAACAAATACAGAGAGAGACAGACATAAACACTAACAGAGTGAGACAGACATAAACACTAACAGAGAGAGACAGACATAAACACTAACAAATACAGAGTGAGACAGACATAAACACTAACAGAGTGAGACAGACATAAACACTAACAGAGAGAGACAGACATGAACACTAACAGAGAGAGACAGACATAAACACTAACAAATACAGAGAGAGACAGACATAAACACTAACAAATACAGAGTGAGACAGACATAAACACTAACAGAGTGAGACAGACATAAACACTAACAGAGTGAGACAGACATAAACACTAACAGAGAGAGACAGACATAAACACTAACAAATACAGAGAGAGACAGACATAAACACTAACAGAGTGAGACAGACATAAACACTAACAAATACAGAGT
>NC_134902.1:39653239-39655739 GCF_041734735.1 Babylonia areolata
GATACCCGGAGTAAAGTGCTGTCGCGTGCAACTTTTCAAACTAAAGTTATGGCCAACTCTCTCACGCTCTCTCACCTTTATCCAAACAAAAGCCTCGAATAAACCGATACAAAACATTTACTCCAAATACTTTAACAAAAAATCACAGACACGATACAATACTTAATTAGACACCACAAAGAAAAGAAGTCTGTTCGTTTTCCTCTTCCACATGAGGAACACCCACAATTTTCCCTTCGTCACCCTCTTCTGTGACAGTTTGTCTTTTTCCCAGTAATAGCTTAGGTGGGGGGGAGGGGGGATAGAAACTGGCACCACACAGTTCGTAGTTCTGGAAGGTGGACTCTGGTGTTGCGCTTGGGGAAACACGTCCACCAGCGACGCTCGAGCTCCCCAGGCGGAAGACGGCCACTCAAACAGCGGGGGATGAAGTTGAGTCTCCACACAGGAAGAATGGAGTTCCCTAGACAAAAACCTAGAATCTGCGGCTAAGTTCTAGTGAATTATCCACGATTTTGGTAGGATTCCGCCGCCGCCCACCATCTCGGGGCGGAAGGGGAATCACAATAGCACTACGTTACATTATGGACAGTGACTCATTCACTCCCCTTAAATATGGTTTACTGGCAAAGCAATCTGAACTGAATGGTTTTTCAGTCTTTCTACGAAATATTAATTCCCGAAGTAGTTTACAAATCCACGGAAAATAATCTCACAAACAAATGTAGGCTAGACTTTACTTCACTGTTTCCACATTCAGAACTGGGAGAAATAGTAATTCTAGCACATTAAACAGAATACATGAGGTAATTTGAAACTAATACGGTGAAAGTAATACCGAATTAGAGAATAAACACTCAAGCAAAAAACCACGTGTCAGTTTCAAGCAAACTGGTAACGTTCCAGACTAGGAAATAACTCTACGACGAAAATGAGAGATTAAGAACATGTACCGTCAGACAGTAAAAAATTCAGGTAACACATGAAGAGCAAAAGCGACTAATACAGGTACGTATATTTTCGGACGGCTGTACAACAAATACTACAAACTGTAAGATCATTCTATCAATGCAACGACTAAGATAAATGAATGAATACCTCAACGGTTTCTGATCTCCGGCCAAAATACCGGCTGAGCGTCTCTCTCCATAGGACCCTACACTTGACCTGGCCGAGTGTCCTGCTCCACTGACTAATGGTGCTGGTTTTCCAAAAGGAGAAAACTTTCTATAACTCACAAATTAGAAATATGCACGTCATGTTTTCTAGTGCAACACGTGCATTCCATACACTTCCTTGGCTACATGGAGCACGCGGAAGAGCTACAAGGAGAGGGGTCAACCAAAAGTGGCAGCGTTCACACACACGCACGCACAACCCTCCTTGTCCGTGACAAGTGCCTTTCCCAAGCACATCACCATGCCGAAACGTGGACTGGAACCCTGATCACTGGTGAACACTGGGTCCAACGGCACACTGATTCGGCCACGGCCCCTCACTGAGTCTGGTGTACACACGGGAAATCCCGATACAGGACATCCCTCAGATGTACACAGGGGAAATCCCGATACAGGACATCCCTCAGATGTACACAGGGGAAATCCCGATACAGGACATCCCTCAGATGTACACAGGGGAATTCCCGATACAGGACATCCCTCAGATGTACACAGGGGAAATCCCAATACAGGACATCCCTCAGATGTACACAGGGAATTCCCAACACAGGACATCCCTCAGATGTACACAATGGAAACCCCAATACTAGAGACCCATCAGATGTACCCACAGGAAACCCCAACACAGGACACGTTATCTGGATGCTGACAAGGAAACGTCAAAGTTTAGCTGACGCTGGGGAGTTTATCGTCATTCGCTGCAAGCCTCGTAAAACTTCAACCCAGGGGGGAAAGTTTGTATGTGTTGTGTGTGTGTGTGTGTGTGTGTGTGTGTGTGAGCTCACTCGAATTCTAGAAAGAGAGGTGGAGACAGAGAGAGAGAGATAACAGTGTGTGTTAAGTATAAAGGGAGAGGGAGGGAGAAGGGGCGGCACACAAGGAGACGCAAAGAAAGAGAGAGAGAGAGAGGCGGGGGGGAGGGGGGCGGGGGGGGGGGTAGGGGTGAGAAAATCAGTTTATAAATGTGTTGGCTGCAGTGCAGTAAACCTGTGGCTTTGCCAAGCCAGCTTTCATCCGCCAGCGAGCTCCGTGTTGTTTATGTCGCTTCATTTTTTGGGATTCCACCCACAGAAAGGATCCCTCTCCTTCTCCCCTTCCACCATCCGCCTGTTTCTCTTTCCGTTTGACTTCTCCTGTGTGTGTGTGTGTGTGTGTGTGTGTGTGTGTGTGTGTGTGTGTGTGTGTGTGTGTGTGTTTATCTGTCTATCTGTCTCTCTCTCTTTCTCTCTGTCTGCCTGTTTGTCTGTCTGTCTCTATTTTTCTTTCTTTCTTTCTTTATATCTATCTATCTATTTATCTATCCATGTCTCTATCCATCTTTC
>NC_134902.1:39673239-39675739 GCF_041734735.1 Babylonia areolata
TGGGAACACGGTAAAGTGGGCAGCTGTTGTAAGCATTGCAAAATGGGCAGTTATTTTGAACACGGTTAAGTGGGAAGGTATTGTAAACATTGTAAAGTGGGCAGTTATTGTGAACACGGTAATGTGGGCAGCTATTGTAAACATTGTAAAGTGGGCAGTTATTGTGAACACGGTAATGTGGGCAGCTATTGTAAGCATTGTAAAGTGGGCAGTAATTGTGAACACGGTAATGTGGGCAGCTATTGTAAGCATTGTAAAGTGGGCAGTTATTGTGAACACGGTAATGTGGGCAGCTATTGTAAACATTGTAAAGTGGGCAGTTATTGTGAACACGGTAATGTGGACAGCTATTGTAAACATTGTAAAATGGGCAGTTATTGTGAACACCGTAATGTGGGCAGCTATTGTAAACATTGTAAAGTGGGCAGTTATTGTAAACATTGTAAAGTGGGCAGCTATTGTAAACATTGTAAAGTGGGCAGCTATTGTAAGCATTGTAATGTGGGCAGTTGTTGTGAACACGGTAATGTGGGCAGCTATTGTAAGCATTGTAAAGTGGGCAGTTATTGTGAACACGGTAACGTGGGCAGTTATTGTGAACACGGTAATGTGGGCAGTTATTGTAAACACGGTAAAGTGGGCAGTTATTGTGAACACGGTAATGTGGGCAGTTACTGTGAACACAGTAATGTGGGCAGCTATTGTAAGCATTGTAAAGTGGGCAGTTATTGTGAACACGGTAATGTGGGCAGCTATTGTAAGCATTGTAAAGTGGGCAGTTATTGTGAACACGGTAATGTGGGCAGCTATTGTAA
The DNA here is from genome assembly GCF_041734735.1 of Babylonia areolata. Classification (NCBI taxonomy): domain Eukaryota; kingdom Metazoa; phylum Mollusca; class Gastropoda; order Neogastropoda; family Buccinidae; genus Babylonia; species Babylonia areolata. The sequence goes on from NC_134902.1 coordinate 39,674,055, forward strand.
GCATTGTAAAGTGGGCAGTTATTGTGAACACAGTAATGTGGGCAGCTATTGTAAGCATTGTAAAGTGGGCAGTTATTGTGAACACGGTAATGTGGGCAGTTATTGTGAACACGGTAATGTGGGCAGTTACCTGCGATCAGAGGACAGTGGGCAGTTGTCCTGAACATGGAAAACACGTGGGCAGTTATTTGTAATCAGCGGACAATGGGTATTTGACGCGAACACGACAAAATTGACAATTGAACAGCCAGCAGTTCCATTTGGGCCCTGCTCAATCAAAACAAGTCCGGAATTTATCTTTCATGATCGCGCATTTCAGCCATACAACTTGTCAACAGCCAACGCACACGAGTGATGATTTTGGGGGGGTTTAAAAAAAAGGGGCCTTTAAAACTTGAAAGGGGGGAGAAAGCATTGAAGGGGGCAGGGGTTTGAAAAATGGGATTTAAAAAAGAAAGGGCGTTAGGCACGGAAGGGGTTTTTTTAAACCAAAGGGGGATTAGTAAAACAGAGGGGGCCCATTTTTAAACCTAAGGGGCATTTATCCCAAAAATTGGGGGAAAAAGGGGCTTTTTTTTTTTTTAAACCTAATTCATATTAAAAAGGGGGGCTTTTTTAAAAAAAGGGGCCTTTTAAGATTTTCAGTTAAAAAACAAAAAAAACCTATTTTTTAAAATTAAAAAAATTTTTAAGAAATTTGGGATTTATTAACCCAAAGGGGGTTTCCCCTCATGGGAAAGGGGTTGCCGCCCGGGGGGGGAAATCGCCTGGGTTTTGGGGCCCCCCCAAAAATTGTTTTTTCCACGTTTTTTGGGGCCCTCCCCCTCAAAACTTTCCGGTTATCTTCTATCCCGCTTTCCCAAAAATTTTTCAACCCAAACGCCCAAAATTTCCCCCTATTTCCGACCCTTTTTCCAAACCGCCCTTTCCCCCCCCCCCCCTTTAAGAAAAGGGGGAAAGGGAAAAAAGGAAGCGGGGAAGGAAAAAAGGGGAAATTAAATTTTTTTTTTTTTTAAAAAATTACCAATTATTTAAATGAGGGGAAATTTTAAAAATTTTAAGTAAAAACAAACTTTTCAAACACCTTCATCCCAAAAAGCAAAAAAAAATTTCTAAAAAAAAAATTCATTTCAGGGTTTAAAAAAGGAAAACCCCAAAACCACAAAACAACACAAAAAAAAAGGGAAAAAAAAGGGGGAGGGGGGTTTTAAAAAAAAATTCACAGTATTTTTTATATTTTATTATTACCAAAAACAAAAAAAAAAAAAGGAAAAAGAAAAGGAAGAAGAGGAAGGAAAACGGAAAAAACAAAAAAGGAAAACAAGGGAACAAGGAAAACAGGGGGTGAAAAAAAAGGGGGGGAAAAAAATTTGGGGGGAGGCAAGGGGGGGGGGGGGTTGCAAAAATAAACTACATCCATCCTTACCCCAAAATGTCCAAAAACCCAAAAACCCAAAAAAAGGGTTTTCGAATAAAACACAAAAATTTTAAGGAAAAAACAAAATTTTTTTTTTAAAAAAAGGGGGATAAGAAAGAAAAAAAACCCACAAAAAAAACCCTTATTAAACAAAAATTTTCCCAACCCCTAAAACAAAACCCCTTTTTTTTTTTTCTTTTTTTAACTTTTTAAATTTTCGTTTTTTAAAATTCTTTTTTCCATTTCCATCCCCCAAGATTTCACTTTT
>NC_134902.1:39683239-39690739 GCF_041734735.1 Babylonia areolata
TTTCTTAAAAAAAACTGATAACATAATTATCTTTGAAAGTGATGAGAAGAGAGACGGTATTAGATGCACATAACCCTTACTCATTGATCAGTTTTATTCATTTATTGATCTATTTGTTTCCAGTGGTCTGGGGGGCGGGGTGTGTGGAAAGTTTCGTTTCCAAGACAAACAAATGGAAGGAAGTCAGAGGATGAGCAGGGTGCAGAGATAATGTTTATTGTCCATTCAGCAGCGAAGCCCTTCCACCAGAGGAGTGTCACAAGTAATCAATGGGACACAGCTCTAGAAACACTTTCACACAGCCTGGACAGACAAACAGACAGACAGACAGAGAAACACAGTGAGAGAGAGAAAGAGAGGGAAAGAGAAACACAGAGATATAGAAGAGAGAGAGAGACAGAGACAGACAGACAGAGAATCAGCGTGAGAGAGAGAAAGAGAGGGAAAGAGAAACAGAGATATAGAGGAGAGAGAGAGACAGACAGACAGAGAAACAGAGTAAGAGAGAGAAAGAGAGGGAAAGAAAACACAGAGATATAGACGAGAGAGAGAGACAGACAGAGAAACAGAGTGAGAGAGAGAGAGGGGGGGGGGAAGAGAAATCGGGAGATATAGAAGAGAGACAGAGACAGACAGACAGACAGGGAAACAGAGTAAGAGAGAGAAAGAGAGGGAAAGAGAAACCGAGAGATATAGAAAAGAGAGAGGGACAGACAGACAGACAGACAGAAAGCAAAAGCAGGCGAACAGTGAAAGCAGTCTACAGAGGAGACACAGGGCAGCAACAGTCACAGATGTCAACAGTCAGATCAGTCAAACGCATCTCACAGTGTCACAATCAGTTGTGTCCGACTACTGACCATCACAACTCCCAACGATCTGGACTAGAATTGGATCACAGCGAAGAGTGTCTTGTCCAAGTAACATCCCCACTCTCTCCGCCAGGAGGGTATCAGGGCACCAAGCACCGAGAGCCAGAGCAATCTTGCCTCCTTGTTTGAGAGTCACAGTCCTTCACAGAAAACCTGAGCTGTAAATTGTATAGAACGGAGTAGAACAGAACAGAATATGTCTTTATTGCCAAGTGTACCGGGCTCACAAGGAATGTACATAGTAAGAAAACAGAAGAAGCTCTTTCACAACCCCCCACCCCCACCCCTCCTCAACCCGTTACCCCCTCTCCCCTCTCCCCACGCTCTATCTTCTCCCCCCACTTACCCCTCCCCCCACCCCCCCTTCCTCTCACAGACCGAAACAGTAACAGCAGATCACGTGTCTGGTCATCTCTTTGGCAGCTGGGTGCATTGTCTGCCCCCCTGATCCCAACATCATTGTTCCATTTGCGTATCAGCTGGGGCCATGTCTGGTACCGTGTGTTTCTGCAATAACTAGCTGGTCCAGCTATCAAGAGAGAGACACAAAGAGAGAGGTGGGGTGGAGGGGGGGGGGGCAGAGAGACAGAGAGAGAGGTGAAGAGGGAGAGATAGGGAGAGAGGGCCGAGGTGGAGACAGAGGGAGAGACGTGGGGGAGACGGAGCGAGGGAGAGATGGGTATGGGGCGAAAGGGGAGAGAAGGAGATACAGAGAGGGCGGGTGAGATGGAGAGAGAAAGATATAGATAGACAGAGAGAGATGGAGAGAGAAAGATATAGATAGACAGAGAGAGATGGAGAGAGAAAGATATAGATAGACAGATAGACGGGAGAGATAGACAGAGAGAGATGGAGAGAGAAAGTTGTAGATAGATAGATAGATAGACGGGAGAGACAGACAGAGAGAGATGGAGAGAGAAAGATATAGATAGATAGATAGATAGATAGACGGGATAGACAGACAGAGAGAGATGGAGAGAGAAAGATATAGATAGACAGATAGACGGGGGAGAGAGACAGAGAGAGATAGAGAGAGAAAGATATAGATAGACAGATAGACGGGAGAGATAGACAGAGAGAGATGGAGAGAGAAAGATGTAGATAGATAGATAGACGGGAGAGATAGACAGAGAGAGATGGAGAGAGAAAGATATAAATAGACAGATAGACGGGGGAGATAGACAGAGAGAGATGGAGAGAGAAAGATGTAGATAGATAGATAGACGGGAGAGATAGACAGAGAGAGATGGAGAGAGAAAGATATAAACAGACAGATAGACGGGGGAGATAGACAGAGATGGAAAGAGACATGGGGAGAAAGGGAAGGTAGGTAGAGAGAGATACAGAGGTGTGTGTGTGTGGGGGGGGGGGTAAGCTAGAGACGGGATGGACACAGAGAGCGGGAGAGAGAGAAAGGTGGAGAACGAGGGAGGGAGAAGGCGGAGAGAGATAGAGAGAGATAGGGAGGGAGTTTCAGTTTCAGTTTCAGTAGCTCAAGTAGACGTCACTGCGTTCGGACAGATCCATATACGCTACACCACATCTGCCAAGCAGATGCCTGACCAGCAGCGTAACCCAACGCGCTTAGTCAGGCCTTGAGAAAAAAATAACATAAAATAAAGGTGAATAAATAATAGATAAGCTTACATAAATAAATAAATAAATAAATAAATAAATAAATAAATAAATATAATATAAAAAAGGTAGTAGTAATAATAATAATAATAAAAATAATAATAATAATAATAATAATAATAATAATAACAGAGCAGAGAAAGGTGGAGAACGAGGGAGGGAAAAGGCGGAGAGAGGGAGAGAGAGAGGGAGGGAGAGAGATAGGGAGAGAGGGAGAGAGAGAGAGAGGGAGGGAGAGAGGGAGAGAGAGAGGGAGGGAGAGAGAGAAGGAGAGAGGGAGGGAGAGAGAGAGGGAGAGAGGGAGGGAGGGAGAGAGGGAGAGAGGGAGGGAGAGAGAGAGGGAGAGAGAGAGAGAGGGAGAGAGAGAGGGAGAGAGAGGGAGGGAGAGAGAGAGGGAGAGAGGGAGGGAGGGTAGAGAGAGAGGAAGAAAGGGAGCCAAAGAGTGGAGGGAGGTCGGAAGTTGCAGAGAGAGGGAGAGGAGCAAGAGAGGGTGATAGAGGGACGGGGAGAGAGGGCAAGGGAGAGACAGACAGGCAGACAGACAGAGACAGAGACAGAGAAAGACAGACAGAGACAGACATACACAGACACACTGAAACCTTTTGTGTGGAACTGGGCGTTGCGGCATAATCCCTGTGTGTCGTTCACTGATAAGGGGCAGCAATTCGGAATCTCCAGGAAGAAAAGGAAGTCTGCGTGCATATTTGTCACCTGTGTGTGTGTGTGTGTGTGTGTGTGTGTGTCTGAAATTACATTAGACAAGATTAAAATGATGTTTGTTATTCAATTCAGTTCAATCACATTCAGTTAACATCAAATAAACTGAACGAACACATTTTATTATGCTTAATCTGATTCAAATATTAAATCAATATTTCATAGATTTTTTTCTTCAAATCGGTCTATTTCATTTTATTTAAACCGATCTTATCACTTTAGCTGTAATGTCTTATTACATTTACACTATCTCACAGCTATAATGTCTTATTACATTTACACTATCTCACAGCTATAATGTCTTATTACATTTACACTGCCTCATAGCTATAATGTCTTATTACATTTATACTATCTCATAGCTTTAATGTCTTATTACATTTACACTGTCTCACAGCTTTAATGTCTTATTACATTTACACTGTCTCATAGCTATAATGTCTTATTACATTTACACTGTCTCATAGCTTTAATGTCTTATTACATTTACACTGTCTCATAGCTTTAATGTCTTATTACATTTACACTGTCTCACAGCTTTAATGTCTTATTACATTTACATTGTCTCATAGCTATAATGTCTTATTACATTTACACTATCTCACAGCTATAATGTCTTATTACATTTACACTATCTCACAGCTATAATGTCTTATTACATTTACACTGTCTCATAGCTATAATGTCTTATTACATTTATACTATCTCACTTTCAGTCACGATTGACTTGACGCCATTTGAATTGTTGAATTTTATGTTCTGAAAGTCATTGCAGCTGGTGAACTCACTTCATGGAATAGTTCTGGAATCAGCCTCTGAGTGCGGGAGAGGGGGCGGGGGGGGGGCGGGAGGGGGCGGGGGGGGGGGGGGGAGGTCAGGAGGAGGAGGGTGTGTGTGTGTGTGGTAACATTATCATCAAGAGTTACTTGTTCTTGCTCCACCTTTCAGTGTTCCTCTGAAACACAATCCGGGGCTGTTTTTCCCTCTGGAAACCTGATGGATTGCATGGCTCTTCGTCGCCGTCACCACCACCCACACTTCAAGGCAACTTCCCGAGGAAAGAAAGGCAATGAAGAAAGAAAGAGAGAGAGAGGGGGGGTTCGGGGAGGGGGGGGGGGGCAATGAATAAAAAAACTGAAGTAGAAAAACGGAGGGAGAGAGAAGGAGACACAGAGAGAGGGAGACAGACAGAGAGAGTGATAGAGACAGAGAAAGAGAGATAGAGGGAGGGAGGAAATGAGAGACAGAGAGAGACAGAGAGGGAGGGAGGAAATGAGAGAGAGAGAGAGACAGAGAGAGAGAGAGAGGGAGGGAGGAAATGAGAGAGAGAGAGACAGAGAGAGAGAGAGAGGGAGGGAGGAAATGAGAGAGAGAGAGAGAGACAGAGAGGGAGGGAGGAAATGAGAGAGAGAGAGAGAGACAGAGAGGGAGGGAGGAAATGAGAGAGAGAGAGAGACAGAGAGGGAGGGAGGAAATGAGAGAGACAGAGAGAGACAGAGAGGGAGGGAGGAAATGAGAGAGAGAGAGAGAGATAGAGGAGGAGAATGAGAGAGAGAGAGACAGAGAGAGAGATAGAGGGAGGGAGGAAATGAGAGAGACAGAGAGAGACAGAGACAGGAGAGAGGTGGTGTAGGGAAGACTGGAGCAGACAAACAGAAACACACACACACACACACACACACACACACACACACACACACACAGACACACACACACACACACACACACAGACACACACACACACACACACACACACAGACACACACACACACACACACACACACACACACACACAGACACACACACACACACACACACACACACAGACACACACACACACACAGACACAGACACACACACACACACACACACACACACACACACACACACACACAGACACACACACACACACAGACACACACACACACACACACACAGACACACACACACACACACACACACACACACACACACACAGACACACACACACACACACACACACACACACACACACACACACACAGACACACACACACACACACACACACACACACACACAGACACACACACACACACAGACACACACACACACACACACACACACACACACACACACACACACACAGAGATAGAGACGTTTATTTCACAACAATCGCATTTTGTGCAGCACAAAAACAATCACAAAACCAATTATCAAGTAAATGTGAAAAGCATCATTTTGAAGCTTTAGGACATATATTTCGGAGGCAAAAACCATCGGTTTCATTTCATAAAAAAAACTTTATGGGAAAAATCCGCTTTCATGTATTTGTATAATCGTTGCAAAAACAGGAGAACATCTCGAACGCTTGACACAAGAATGTTTTTGTTGCTGTTGTTCTCGTGCAATATCATCAACATTTGATGAATATACAACATATGTATCACGATACATTTCTGTGCTGTGAAACGTGCAATTCAGTTTGAACTGACATTGATTTTGTTGAATTTATTTTGACAAATTGTTGCTTCATCTTGAGACCATAATTATCAGCATTAAAAAAAAAAAAAAAAGCTGTCAGAAGTAAAGTTCGTGTCATTTAAATATCAAAATTTACCCTTCTTTTCTGTTTTCTTTCTTAATTTTTTTCTAGAATAAAGTTAATATATTTGTTGTTCTAACTTTTTACGAATTACGATCAAACGTAAAAGGTTTGGAGTCTTAAGATTCAGATGACAAAGAAAATAGAGTTGCACAAAGAGCGAATGTGAGTCGTTAATTATAATCTGTGTGTGTGTGTGTGTGTGTGTGTGTGTGTGTGTGTGTGTCTGTGTGACTGTGTCTGTGTGTGAGCGAGGAATATTATAGAGGGGGAGGGAGGGAGAACGAGAGAGAAAAAGAGGGAGACAGAAGGGAGAAGGAGAAAGAGAGAGAGAGAGAGAGAGAGAGAGAGAGAGAGAGAGAGAGAGAGAGAGAGAGAGAGAGAGAGAGAATGTCACAGAATCAGGGTCCTAAAGGGATAAGTGAAGGGGGGGGGGGGGAGAAAAAAGTGGCACAAACAAACCAAAGCCAAACAAAAAGACCTGCATGACACACTGGTTTGTTGACCCAAGATCCAAGTGTCAGAGATAGTTATGCCAGATCTATGTGAGCTGCATCCTAGACCTCAAACTGGTGTAAGATATGCCAACGCTGGGTGTCTGTATGATACATTCTAGGTGTGTAAGATATGAAAATGCTAGATGTCTGTAAGATATGCTCCAGGTGTGTATCATTTGACAGAGCTAGATGTCTGCAAGATATATTCTAAGTGTGTAGGATAAAACAATGATTACTGGGTGTCTGAAAGATAAAGACATCTACCAGCGATCATGTCTGAGCTGTCTGTCTGTCTGTCTCTCTCTCTCTCCTTTTCTCTCACTCTCTCTCTCTCTTTCTCTCTCTCTCTCTCTCCTTTTCTCTCTCTCTCTGTTTCTCTCTCTGTGTCTCTGTCTCTTTCTCTCTCTCTCTCTCCCTCTCTCTCTCTAGATTAGCAAGGACAGATTGGAAGAATAGGCAATGCCTAAAATCTTAATCCTTGAATAAAAAACGTTTTGAGTTCTGAGTTCTGAGTTCTCTCTCTCTCTCTCCCTCTCTCTCTCTGTCTCTGTCTCTTTCTTTCTCTGCGTCTCTGTCAAAGTCTGTGTGTGTGTGTGTGTGTGTGTGTGTGTGTGTGTGTGTGTGTCTCTATCTCTATCTGCCTGTCTATCTCTCTGTCTCTGTCTCTCTCTCTCTCTCTCTCTCTCTCTCTCTCTCTGTCTCTCTCTCTCCCCCTCCCTCTCTCTCTGTCTCTCTCTCTACCTCTGTGTGTGTCTCTCTCTCTCCCCTCTCTCTCTCTGTCTCTCTCTCTTCCCCCCTCTCTCTCTCTCTCTCTCTCTCTCTCTCTCTGGCTGTTCTGTTTCCTGTCTTTGTGACGGAGCTCCCTGCCGTCCATATGGGCGGGGTCATCAATAATGTAGGGACCGCATGGCTGGTCAGTCCATTAGGTAGTGTAAGTCAGGGTGTGAGGTAATGCTTCTTTGCAGCTTGGTCGCCACTGTCTGTGTCTGTGTCGGCCGGTGCCGGGTCGTTTTTGTTCCTCGATCTAACTGCCCCCCCCCCCCCCCCCCCCCGACCTCTACCCCCCCTCCCTCCTCTCTCTCTTACACACCCTTTTCCTTTCCTTCTTCTCCTCCCCCCCCTTGCCCCCCCCCCCCCTTTGTGTGTGTGTCACTCCTCGTACTGTCTTGTAAAGCTGTGCTTCGTTGACGGTGTTTC
>NC_134902.1:39700739-39715739 GCF_041734735.1 Babylonia areolata
TGAAAGAAGTACCAGTGTCCACAACTTCAGTGCAGCTGGACCTTTAAGGAAGACAGGGGTAGTTTGTTGAAAGAAGTACCAGTGTCCACAACTTCAGTGTAACTGGACCTTTAAGGAAGACAGGGGTAGTTTGCTGAAAGAAGTACCAGTGTCCACAACTTCAGTGGAGCTGGACCTTTAAGGAAGACAGGGGTAGTTTGTTGAAAGAAGTACCAGTGTCCACAACTTCAGTGTAACTGGACCTTTAAGGAAGACAGGGGTAGTTTGTTGAAAGAAGTACCAGTGTCCACAACTTCAGTGCAGCTGGACCTTTAAGGAAGACAGGGGTAGTTTGTTGAAAGAAGTACCAGTGTCCACAACTTCAGTGTAACTGGACCTTTAAGGAAGACAGGGAGAGTCTGTTGAAAGAAGTACCAGTGTCCACAACTTCAGTGTAACTGGACCTTTAAGGAAGACAGGGGTAGTTTGTTGAAAGAAGTACCAGTGTCCACAACTTCAGTGTAACTGGACCTTTAAGGAAGACAGGGAGAGTCTGTTGAAAGAAGTACCAGTGTCCACAACTTCAGTGTAACTGGACCTTTAAGGAAGACAGGGGTAGTTTGCTGAAAGAAGTACCAGTGTCCACAACTTCAGTGCAGCTGGACCTTTAAGGAAGACAGGGAGAGTCTGTTGAAAGAAGTACCAGTGTCCACAACTTCAGTGTAACTGGATCTTTAAGGAAGACAGGGAGAGTCTGTTGAAAGAAGTACCAGTGTCCACAACTTCAGTGTAACTGGATCTTTAAGGAAGACAGGGAGAGTCTGTTGAAAGAAGTACCAGTGTCCACAACTTCAGTGTAACTGGACCTTTAAGGAAGACAGGGAGAGTCTGTTGAAAGAAGTACCAGTGTCCACAACTTCAGTGCAGCTGGACCTTTAAGGAAGACAGGGGTAGTCTGTTGAAAGAAGTACCAGTGTCCACAACTTCAGTGTAACTGGATCTTTAAGGAAGACAGGGGTAGTTTGTTGAAAGAAGTACCAGTGTCCACAACTTCAGTGTAACTGGACCTTTAAGGAAGACAGGGGTAGTTTGCTGAAAGAAGTACCAGTGTCCACAACTTCAGTGTAACTGGACCTTTAAGGAAGACAGGGGTAGTTTGCTGAAAGAAGTACCAGCGTCCACAACTTCAGTGGAGCTGGACCAGTGAGGCCTTTCCAGGTTGTGACCACTGAAACTGTTCCGTCACGGAAAGCACCACACCCCAACAGATAAAGTGTTTACGCTGTGCTCATTCACGCTGCTGACTTTGTACATTTGTCTTATTCTGATCTGTCTGTGTCTCTCTGTCTGCACCCTCTCCCTAGTCACATCACAAAGTATTCCCGGTAAACAGAAATGATTCGACTGATATTCAGTACCAATGTTTATGGACTCAATGTTCAAAGAGCAACCATCATTGCAGTAAATATATTTTCTTACACAAGAAATATTTGTAAGCACTTAACAAGAGCACAATCAAGATGTATGATATAAGGATACTTTGTTTTCACTTAACAGAAATTATTGACGCGTTGGGTACCACAAAGGCCTTATCCCAACAAGAACACCCATTCATAGTTAGAAATCTGGGGTTCTGTTGGGGTTTGGGGTTGGAGAAAAAAAACGGATTCCCAAATGGGTCCTGGCTGTGTCACGTCTGCAGAACACAGTTGGTCGCCATCAGCCGTAAGACCCCACAACACGGTGTGTCCATCAGCCTTCCATTATCTGAGGAAATGTACAGAGCGAAATATCGATTGTTTTGGAATGATTTTCATCGAGCAATGCCAGTCCCCGGGGCATTACTGTTATTAATCAGTCAGAATGGGACCTGCCGGGCCACTGTATCTGAAGCTGCTTGAGTGGCGATGGCTTTCTCGGTTTGAGGTCACGTGGGTATGTATAACACCCCCACCCCCCTCACCCTTCTCTATGAAGGTCTCCTCTATTTTTCCTGTCCTTCGGTGTTTATGTCTGTCTGTCTGTCTGTTTGTCTGTCTGTCTGTCTGCATCTCTATTGTCTGTCTGCATGGCTGTCTGTATGTCTCTCTGTTCCTCTCTTTGTCTCTGTGTGTCTATGTATCTGTCTCTCTGTTCCTCTCTTTGTCTCTCTGTTCCTCTCTTTGTCTCTGTGTGTCTATGTATCTGTCTCTCTGTTCCTCTCTTTGTCTCTCTGTTCCTCTCTTTGTCTCTGTGTGTCTATGTATCTGTCTCTGTTCCTCTCTTTGTCTCTGTGTGTCTATGTATCTGTCTCTCTGTTCCTCTCTTTGTCTCTGTGTGTCTATGTATCTGTCTCTCTGTTCCTCTGTCTCTGTGTGTCTATGTATCTGTCTCTCTGTTCCTCTCTTTGTCTCTGTGTGTCTATGTATTTGTCTCTGTTCCTCTCTTTGTCTCTGTGTGTCTATGTATCTGTCTCTGTTCCTCTCTTTGTCTCTGTGTGTCTATGTATCTGTCTCTGTTTTTGTGTCTCCTTCTCTCTCCCCCCTCTCCCCCCCTCTCAACTAATCTCTCTCTCTCTCTCCATCCCCCCCCTCCCTCTCTCTCAACTCACACCCCCCCCCTCTCTGTCCCTCTTTAACTCTCTCCATCCCCACCCCTCTCCCTTACTCTCTCTCTCTCCCCCCTCTCCCTCTCTTTCGGTAGTTCAGGCAGGACAGATGGAACACTATCTCCATTCATTCCAGAACGGCATGGTTCCATGATAAGCTAACCGAATTAGGATGCTCCCTTCCATTTTACGTCAAAACATGTTTGTGTTGCATTACAGTTAGTCCGTTTTGTCAGACAATTCATGTAATTCCTTCAAACTATACGCATTGTTTCTGACCGCAACTCAGTACAGGATATAACTACGACGACATAACATTTTCATGGATTTCCTTCAAATAGCACAGACAGAGATGAAAGGATAATTATTTATGAAATCAAACTATCAAATGTATACCAGAGATGAAAACTGACAAAACACAGCCGTTTATATATCATACACTTGTCTTTTGTCTGTGCAATATAGTGCGTGTAAAGTAGGATTATATCAAACACGTTTATCTCAAAATCACTAGATAGATAGACACAGAGAGAGAGACACACACACACACACAGGGAGAGAGACACACACACACACACACACAGAGGGAGAGAGAGAGACACAGAGAGGGAGGGAGAGAGAGAGGGAGAGAGAGAGAGAGAGGAGAGAGGGGGGCGAGGGGGTAGAGAGAGGTGAGAGAGAGAGAGCGAAAGAGAGAGGGAAAGAGAGAGTGATAGAGAGCGAGAACGCGGAACTCGAAAAGTTTAATCAGTATAGGCCATGGCCCCTTATGAAGTGGGCACAGTAAATATGAATATAAACAATTCACACGAATTTGCAGAATAGCTTATTCAGATGATAATAATCATACTGACAGAAAAAAAACAACATAACAACATAACGAAAGCCCGCTCTAAACAATTAATTCAAGTATTATGGCGCGTCGCTTGAAGGCTTGATACACACACACACACACACACACACACACACACACACACACACACACACACACACACACGTTTCTGACTATTGGTTCCCTTTGATTTGCCATCAGGAAGAGCATTGACAATATTTTTGTGGAATCTACTTCAGACGGATATCACGGAAAGCCTGACAAGAAATGAATCTGGTGATGCTGTTCATCTTCGGTTTCATGTTGACATAGAGAACACAACACAGTCACACCTGTATGATTTTTAGAGAGTGTAGAGAGGGAGCGAGAGAGACAGAAAGAGAGTGAGCGATAGGGAGTGAGGGAGGGAGAGGGGGAGAGGGTCAGAGAGAGAGGGGGGAGGAAAGGGGAAGAGAGAAGTGGAAGGGAGAGAGAGAGAGGGATGGGAAAAGAGAGGTGGGAGAGAGGGAGAGGGGGAGAGGGAGAGAGAGGTGTAAAGGAGAGAGGGAGAGAGAGGTGGGAGAGAGAGAGAGGGAGGGGAAGAGAGAGGTGGGAGAGAGGAAGAGGGAGAGAGAGGTGGAAGGGAGAGAGGGAGAGAAGTGGAAGGGAGAGAGGGAGAGAGAGGTGGGAGAGAGAGAGAGGGAGGGGGAGAGAGAGGTGTCAGGGAGAGGGAGAGAGAGGTGGAAAGGAGAGAGGGAGAGAGAGGTGGAAAGGAGAGAGGGAGAGAGAGGTGGAAGGGAGAGGGAGAGAGGGAGGGGAAGAGAGAGGTGGGAGAGAGGGAGAGGGAGAGAGAGGTGGCAGGGAGAGGGAGAGGGAGGTGGAAGGGAGAGAGGGAGAGGGAGAGAGAGGTCGAAGGGAGAGATTGAGAGGAAGAGAGAGGGGAAGAGAGAGAGGGAGAGAAAGAGGAAATGAGGGGGAGAGAGACAGGGAGAGAGAGAGAGTGAGACAGCTATAGAGAGAGACAGAGAGGAAGAGAGAGAGGGAGAGAGAAAGAGAGAAAGAGAGAGAGAGAGAGAGAGAGAACAGTTATCGGAGAATATCGCACAAAACCAGCGACGACTTTGTGTTACTGACGGTTGACTTCTTCAGAGAATTGGGCCGGGAATTCATTTCACGTCTAATTTCCCGGACCATTTTGTTCTGTCCGACAGATGAAAGACTCCGTGTCCTGCAGCGAAAGGCGACTGGTTGAGGTGGACATTGGTGGAACATGAATGGTTAACTGGGTTCTTTGCCTGGCTTGGGAGCGCTGTTACGTGCCACACACAGACACACACATAGACACACACGTACGCACGCGCAAACACACACACACACACACACACACACACACACACACACACATACACACACACACACACACACACACACACACTCACACACACACACACACACACACACACACACACGCACACACACACACACACACACACACACACACACACACACACGCACGCACGAAGAGGGAGACAGAGGAGAAGGGGCAGGAGAAGGGGGGACGGGAAGGCGGGGTAGAGAGTCATACATCATTGTCGTCATCACGGTGGAAGGCCGCTGGAGACAGGACCAATCCGCTTCAGTCTCCTTGTTCAGTCCTGTCGTTAAAAGATATCCTCAACACCCCCGCAAAATGATTGATTAACCTAGCTCTTTTTTTCTTGATTCACGCTGGGCTATAAACAACAGCGGCCACTTGAATCAGACAGACAGCAGCACGCCCACCCTACTCTCGCTGCATTTCCATCAGCGGAAACCGAAGCTTCGCTCCCGCCAGTCATGCTGTTCCCCGTCCTTTTCATCTGAGGTGACAATTCGGAACACGTATGTCTTCCTCCTTGTCCGCCTCGCCGCCCACCATAATGGGCCCAGGCTTGGAAGCTAATCATACTTCACTGGCAGGACTCCACCCACTACAGCAACGAAACCTGTACAACACCAAGACCCCAGCACTGAACAACGAAACCTTCACAACACCAACACCCCAGCACTGAACAACGAAACCTTCACAACACCAAGACCCCAGCACTGAACAACGAAACCTTCACAACACCCAGGCCCCAGCACTGAACAACGAAACCTTCACAACACCAAGACCCCAGCACTGAACAACGAAACCTTCACAACACCAACACCCCAGCACTGAACAACGAAACCTTCACAACACCCAGACGCCAGCACTGAACAACGAAACCTTCACATCACCAACACCCCAGTACTGAACAACGAAACCTTCACATCACCAACACCCCAGTACTGAACAACGAAACCTTCACAACACCAACACCCCAGTACTGAACAACGAAACCTTCACAACACCAACACCCCAGTACTGAACAACGAAACCTTCACAACACCAACACCCCAGTACTGAACAACGAAACCTTCACAACACCAACACCCCAGCACTGAACAACGAAACCTTCACAACACCCAGGCCCCAGCACTGAACAACGAAACCTTCAAAACACCCAGACTCCATCACTGAACAACGAAACCTTCACAACACCAAGACCCCAGCACTGAACAACGAAACCTTCACAACACCAACACCCCAGCACTGAACAACGAAACCTTCACAACACCAAGACCCCAGCACTAAACAACGAAACCTTCACAACACCCAGACTCCATCACTGAACAACGAAACCTTCACAAGCACGCACACTGTGGCATTCAATCAGATTTCAAGTACACACAGATAACACTCAGACAGACATGAGCATTTTACGTGTATCACCATTATGTTTATTTTCCCCGACGTTTGGGCAACCATACTCCGTTTCCAGGAGTTTGCATGCTGGATTTGTTCTTGTTTCCATAACCCATCGAACGCTGACACGGATTTCAGGATCTTTAACGTGCGTAATTGATCTTCTGCGTGCGTATTCACACGACTGAAGGGGGTTCAGGTACAAGCAGGTACCTGTTGACCTTGAAGATCGGAAAAATCTCCACCCTCTACTCACCAGACGCCGTTACCGAGATTCGAACCCGTGACCCTCAGATTGAAAGTCCGACGTTTTAACCACTCGGCTATTGCGCCCGTCAAGAAGAAGGACTTCTGTTCGTTCCTAACATGTTCCCTAATTATTGTTATAATCTGTTGTTGGCACTGATGTTTTGGAGAAGAAGAAGAAGACGTTGTATCAGTGCAGTGAATAAGAACCCTCTGGAAGTCGGAGCATGTGTGCAAACAATCTGCCCCCCTCAGCAGCAGAATTTGTGCGGTTTGAGGAAGCGATGTTTGGAAGCCATTATCTGTCAGATTGCCTGGGTTTACGTGAAGAACAGGGCTCGTGTTGTGGTGTGTGGGAGCGTGTTTGTGTTCGTGTTAACAGTGTGTGTGTGCGTGTGTGTGTGTGTGTGTGTGTGTGTGTGTGTGTGTGAGTGCGCGCGCGCGTGTGTGGATGCCTTCTTATGTGTTTGTCGCTTGTGTCTGTATATAATCATTAACATGTGTACGTGTGTGCGCACCTGCTTATTTGAGTGAATGTGTGCTTCACACCGTGCCAAAGACAGCGGAGAGAGAAACACAGTGAACAGAGACAGAGAGTGCTGGTAAGAGGGTCAGAACCAGAGAGAGAGGCAGAGACAGAGAGTGCTGGTAAAAGGGTCAGAACCAGAGAGAGAGAGAGAGACAGAGAGTGCTGGTAAAAGGGTCAGAACCAGAGAGAGAGAGAGAGAGACAGAGAGTGCTGGTAAAAGGGTTAGAACTAGAGAGAGAGAGAGAGAGAGAGACAGAGAGTGCTGGTAAAAGGGTTAGAACTAGAGAGAGAGAGAGAGAGAGACAGAGAGTGCTGGTAAAAGGGTCAGAACTAGAGAGAGAGAGGCAGAGAGTGCTGGTAAAAGGGTTAGAACTAGAGAGAGAGAGAGAGAGAGAGAGAGAGAGTGCTGGTAAAAGGGTCAGAACCAGAGAGAGAGAGAGAGAGACAGAGAGTGCTGGTAAAAGGGTCAGAACCAGAGAGAGAGAGAGAGAGAGACAGAGAGTGCTGGTAAAAGGGTCAGAACCAGAGAGAGAGAGAGACAGAGAGTGCTGGTAAAAGGGTCAGAACCAGAGAGAGAGAGAGAGACAGAGAGTGCTGGTAAAAGGGTCAGAACTAGAGAGAGAGAGAGGCAGAGACAGAGAGTGCTGGTAAAAGGGTCAGAACCAGAGAGAGAGAGAGAGACAGAGAGTGCTGGTAAAAGGGTCAGAACCAGAGAGAGAGAAGCAAAGACAGAGACAGTTAGCAGACCTGTGCTTGTTATTTCAGGTTCCGAACGTGGCAGATAAGAAAACCACAGAACTTTACTTTGCCCGCGCGCCTGGGGAAAAAAAAGAAAATAAAAAATAAAAAAACCGCGCGGGGAAATATTGCGGTTGAGAGAGAGAGAGAGAGAGAGAGAGAGAGAATCTTTTTTTTAATTTTATTTAGAGACAACTATCTTCAGGCTAAAAAACAAAAACAAAAACAAACAAAAACAAAAAAAAACCCTCGCTCAAACGGTGTCCCCCATAACATTGCTACCCACCCACTGTATATTTTCCTCCAGGGGAATTTGGTCCAGCACTACAGGCTGGTTGGACTTCACTGTCCGAGGATACACGGTGACTCTCCGACAGGTGTTGGACAGTTCACCCTGTGTTCACTGTTGGTCTGAATTCCAGACCCCCTTACGGCATGTACGGTGCTGTGTCCTCAGGGAAGGCACTATACTCCTTTGTGTCAACCGGTACCTCACACCGGTTGGGGTAGGTTGAAAACGACGGCACGAAAGAATTGAGCCCCGACTTTCTCTACCGGTTCCTGGACACAGCGGATATGATTTCAATACCGTGTTGGTCGAAAAACAGGAAAATATAAAGGTAATGGGACCGTTAAATTTTAATCTTTAACAGACAAGCATCCCAGCCTATCCTTTTCAGACGAGTGTGGTGTAGCCTGTGTAGACCTTCCCTGAGTAGCCCTTCCCTGAGTAGCACTTCCCTGTAAAACCCTTCCCTGTGTAACCCTTCCTTGTGTAGCCCTTCCCTGTGATACCGTTCCCTGTGTAACCCTTCCCTGTGTATACCTTCCCTTTATGAAACCCTTCCCTGTGTAGACCTTCCCTATATGAAACCCTTCCCTGTGTAACCCTTCCCTGTGTAACCCTTCCCTGTGAAACCCTTCCCTGTGTAGCCCTTCCTTGTGTAGCCCTTCCCTGTGATACCGTTCCCTGTGTAACCCTTCCCTGTGTATACCTTCCCTTTATGAAACCCTTCCCTGTGTAGACCTTCCCTATATGAAACCCTTCCCTGTGAAACCCTTCCCTGTGTAGCCCTTCCCTGTGAAACCCTTCCCTGTGTAGCCCTTCCCTGTGAAACCCTTCCCTGTGAAACCCTTCCCTGTGTAGCCCTTCCCTGTGAAACCCTTCCCTGTGTAGCCCTTCCCTGTGTAGCCCTTCCCTGTGAAACCCTTCCATGTGTATACCTTCCCTGTGTAGCCCTTCCCTGTGAAACCCTTCCCTGTGTAACCCTTCCCTGTGTAACCCTTCCCTGTGAAACCCTTCCCTGTGTAGCCCTTCCTTGTGTAGCCCTTCCCTGTGATACCGTTCCCTGTGTAACCCTTCCCTGTGTATACCTTCCCTTTATGAAACTCTTCCCTGTGTAGACCTTCCCTGTGAAACCCTTCCCTGTGTAGCCCTTCCCTGTGTAGCCCTTCCCTGTGTATACCTTCCCTGTGTAGCCCTTCCCTGTGTAGCCCTTCCCTGTGTAGCCCTTCCCTGTGTATACCTTCCCTGTGCAGCCCTTCCCTGTGATACCCTTCCCTGTGTAGCCCTTCCTTGTGTAGCCCTTCCCTGTGTAGCCCTTCCCTGTGTAGCCCTTCCCTGTGTAACCCTTCCCTGTGAAGCCCTTCCCTGTGTAGCCCTACCTTGTGTAGCCCTTCCCTGTGTAGCCCTTCCTTGTGTAGCCCTTCCCTGTGTAGCCTTTCCCTGTGAAACCCTTCCCTGTGTAACCCTTCCCTGTGAAGCCGTTCCCTGTGTAGCCCTTCCTTGTGTAGCCCTTCCCTGTGAAACCCTTCCCTGTGTAGCCCTTCCCTGTGAAACCCATCCCTGTGTATACCTTCCTTGTAACAGACAAGCATCCCAGCCTATCAAATTCACACGGGTGTGGTGTAGCCTGTGTAGACCTTCCCTGAGTAGCCCTTCCCTGAGTAGCACTTCCCTGTAAAACCCTTCCCTGTGTAACCCTTCCCTGTGTAACCCTTCCCTGAGTAGCCCTTCGCTGTGTAGCCCTTCCCTGTGAAACCCTTCCCTGTGAAACCCTTCCCTGTGAAACCCTTCCTTGTGAAACCCTTCCCTCTGCAGCCCTTCCCTGTGTATACCGTTCCCTGTGATACCCTTCCCTGTGTAACCCTTCCCTGTGTAACCCTTCCCTGTGAAACCCTTCCCTGTGTAGCCCTTCCTTGTGTAGCCCTTCCCTGTGAAACCCTTCCCTGTGTAGCCCTTCCTTGTGTAGCCCTTCCCTGTGAAACCCTTCCCTCTGCAGCCCTTCCCTGTGTATACCTTTCCTGTGATACCCTTCCCTCTGTATACCTTCCCTGTGATACCCTTCCCTCTGTATACCTTCCCTGTGATACCCTTCCCTGTGTATACCTTCCCTGTGATACCCTTCCCTGTGTATACCTTCCCTGTGTATACCTTCCCTGTGATACCCTTCCCTGTGTATACCTTCCCTGTGATACCCTTCCCTGTGTATACCTTCCCTGTGTATACCTTCCCTGTGATACCCTTCCCTGTGTATACCTTCCCTGTGATACCCTTCCCTGTGTATACCTTCCCTGTGAAACCCTTCCCTGTGAAACCCTTCCCTGTGATACCCTTCCCTGTGTATACCTTCCCTGTGAAACCCTTCCCTGTGTATACCTTCCCTGTGATACCCTTCCCTGTGAAGCCCTTCCCTGTGTATACCTTCCCTGTGATACCCTTCCCTGTGTATACCTTCCCTGTGATACCCTTCCCTATGTATACTTTCCCTGTGAAGCCCTTCCCTGTGTAGCCCTTCCCTGTGATACCCTTCCCTATGTATACCTTCCCTGCGAAGCCCTTCTCTGTGTATACCTTCCCTGTGATACCCTTCCCTGTGTATACCTTCCCTGTGATACCCTTCCCTGTGTAGCCCTTCTCTGTGTATACCTTCCCTGTGATACCCTTCCCTGTGTAGCCCTTCTCTGTGTATACCTTCCCTGTGATACCCTTCCCTGCGAAGCCCTTCTCTGTGTATACCTTCCCTGTGATACCCTTCCCTGTGTAGCCCTTCTCTGTGTATACCTTCCCTGTGATACCCTTCCCTGTGTAGCCCTTCTCTGTGTATACCTTCCCTGTGATACCCTTCCCTGTGTAGCCCTTCTCTGTGTATACCTTCCCTGTGATACCCTTCCCTGTGTAGCCCTTCTCTGTGTATACCTTCCCTGTGATACCCTTCCCTGCGAAGCCCTTCTCTGTGTATACCTTCCCTGTGAAACCCTTCCCTGTGTATACCTTCCCTGTGTAGCCCTTCCCTGTGTAGCCCTTCCCTGTGTATCCCTTCCCTGTGTATACCTTCCCTGTGAAACCCTTCCCTGTGTAGCCCTTCCCTGTGTAGCCCTTCCCTGTGAAACCCTTCCCTGTGTAGCCCTTCCCTGTGTAGCCCTTCCCTGTGTAGCCCTTCCCTGTGCAGCCCTTCCCTGTGAAACCCTTCCCTGTGTAGCCCTTCCCTGTGTAGACCTTCCCTGTGATACCCTTCCCTGTGTAGACCTTCCCTGTGATACCCTTCCCTCTGTATACCTTCCCTGTGATACCCTTCCCTGTGTAGACCTTCCCTGTGAAACCCTTCTCTGTGTATACCTTCCCTGTGATACCCTTCCCTGTGTATACCTTCCCTGTGTAACCCTTCCCTGTGTGGACCTTCCCTGTGTAGCCCTTCTCTGTGTATACCTTCCCTGTGAAACCCTTCCCTGTGTATACCTTCCCTGTGTAGCCCTTCCCTGTGTAGCCCTTCCCTGTGAAACCCTTCCCTGTGTATCCCTTCCCTGTGTAGCCCTTCCCTGTGTATCCCTTCCCTGTGAAACCCTTCCCTGTGTAGCCCTTCCCTGTGTAGCCCTTCCCTGTGTAGCCCTTCCCTGTGAAACCCTTCCCTGTGAAACCCTTCCCTGTGTAGCCCTTCCCTGTGTAGCCCTTCCCTGTGTATACCTTCCCTGTGAAACCCTTCCCTGTGTATACCTTCCCTGTGTAGCCCTTCCCTGTGTAGCCCTTCCCTGTGAATCCCTTCCCTGTGTATACCTTCCCTGTGTAGCCCTTCCCTGTGTAGCCCTTCCCTGTGAAAACCTTCCCTGTGAAACCCTTCCCTGTGTGGACCTTCCCTGTGTAGCCCTTCCCTGTGTAGCCCTTCTCTGTGTATACCTTCCCTGTGAAACCCTTCCCTGTGTGGACCTTCCCTGTGTAGCCCTTCCCTGTGTGGACCAGTCCTTCCCTGTGCAGCCCTTCCGTTTGAAACCCTTCCCTGTGAAACCCTTCCCTGTGTAGACCAGCCCAGGACAGGACAACCCAAGCCATAGACATGATGTGTTGCCAATGAAGAAATTCGCCAAACCACCAAACAACATTTTGGACCACCAGTTTAGACCAAAAAACAAAAAAACAAAAAAGTAGAGGAAAAAACTGTGTCGGTATGTCCACGTTACAAGATCCAATGGCTTTGCTGAAACAACCCCACAAGGAACAGTAGAGAAGAAGAACAACAACAAGAACAAGAAGAAGAAGAACAAGAAGAAGAAGAAGGTGTATGTTGGCACTGATGTTTTGAAAAGTCTTGTGATACAATATGTGATGGCGTCCTTTAAGATCGCTTCATATTCGATATAGGAAGCAGTGTTAATGATTATTCATCCATTGTCCACAATTTATTGTTGGTGGTTTTTTGCTTTGTTTTGTTTTTTAGGATCGGCAGACTTAAAGTCAAAGGTTTGTGTACAGGATACAAGAGTAATTCATTATATCGGAAAAATTGTTCATAGCTGTTAACAGTGTACTACAAGTGAATCAGATAATTTGCTGCTTCGATTAAGTATACAATTACAAATCGGGACGAAACACGATAAAAATGAATTCAAGGTAAAAAAAAATAATAATAATAATAACAACTCGCTGTTCAACATTCGAGGACGAAATGATGTGATCAATATTTCTTTAGCTCCACGTGTGTGACGACCTGATCAGGAAACTTGATGCTACAGAAGACACTGGGCATCAACCGAGGCAACAGAGGGATTCCATAACACTGCTAACGAACACTCAGTGTTGTGAAAACAATACCGGTAAATGGAAATAAAAAAAACAATAAATAGATTAATAAATAGATAAATAAATAAATAAATAAAATCCAGAAAAAGGTAGAAAACATAGAGGTTTGTTTAATTTTGAATGTTGAACAGGACTGTGATGTACACCCAATTGAACAAAACATAATTTTATAGAAAGAAAAAAAAAGGTTACTATGGAAAGCCTTTCTTCTAAATTGCAAGACGTCAATGTGTGTGTGTGTGTGTGTGTGTGTGTGTGTGTGTGTGTGTGTGTGTGTGTGTGTGTGTGTGTGTGTGTGTGTGTGTGTGTGTGTGTGTGTGTGTGTGTGTGTGTGTCTGTTTGTCTGTCTGTCTGTCTATATGTGTGAATGCAAGGTAAAGACAGAGAGAGAGAGAGAGAGAGAGAGAGAGAGAGAGAGAGAGAGAGAGAGAGAGAGAGAGAGAGAGAGAGAGAGAGAGAGAACTCAGAACTATTTTACTGCAAGGCCACTGGTCTGTTTGAGACACACAACATACCGAAAATAAAGGGGGAAGGGACCAACATAATGGACACAACATTTCTTAATTGGAAAAAAAAAGTAGACAAATTAAGATTTCAGTTCGTTACAGTTCCTACAGTTTGGTTTTTGTTTCTGCAGTGCATTATCATGTCCGAGGCATTTACGAGACAGAGAGAGAGAGAGAGAGAGAGAGAGAGGGGGGGGGCTGGGGGGGAGAGAGAGAAGGGGAGAGAGACATACAGACAGAATCTGCATCCTTGACACACACACACACACACACACACACACACACACACACACACACTCCCAGTATATGGGGAAAAGATGTGAGCAGCGCACAACAATGACTTTCACAGACCACAAGCACAATAGAAAATCTGGTTTGGCAGAAAGAAGTGTGGGGGGGGAGGAGGGGCGTGGTGGTGGGAGCAGGAGGGGAGATAAGCGAGGAAGGGGGAGAGAGAGAAGAGGGAGTGTGGTAGGAAATACTCAGGACGGTGCAGAGTCAAGCCCTGCGAGAGAACCCGAACTGTACTTCTTCCATCTGCAGGGCGCCACTTTCAGAGAGAACCCGAACTGTACTTCTTCCATCTGCAGGGCGCCACTTTCAGAGAGAACCAGAACTGTACTTCTACCTGCAGGGCGCCACTTTCAGAGAGAACCAGAACTGTACTTCTTCCATCTGCAGGGCGCCACTTTCAGAGAGAACCAGAACTGTACTTCTTCCATCTGCAGGGCGCCACTTTCAGAGAGAACCCGAACTGTACTTCTATCTGCAGGGCGCCACTTTCAGAGAGAACCCGAACTGTACTTCTTCCATCTGCAGGGCGCCACTTTCAGAGAGAACCAGAAGTGTACTTCTTCCATCTGCAGGGCGCCACTTTCAGAGAGAACCAGAACTGTACTTCTTCCATCTGCAGGGCGCCACTTTCAGAGAGAACCCGAACTGTACTTCTTCCATCTGCAGGGCGCCACTTTCAGAGAGAACCAGAAGTGTACTTCTATCTGCAGGGCGCCACTTTCAGAGAGAACCAGAACTGTACTTCTTCCATCTGCAGGGCGCCACTTTCAGAGAGAACCAGAAGTGTACTTCTTCCATCTGCAGGGCGCCACTTTCAGAGAGAACCCGAACTGTACTTCTATCTGCAGGGCGCCACTTTCAGAGAGAACCCGAACTGTACTTCTTCCATCTGCAGGGCGCCACTTTCAGAGAGAACCAGAACTGTACTTCTATCTGCAGGGCGCCACTTTCAGAGAGAACCAGAACTGTACTTCTTCCATCTGCAGGGCGCCACTTTCAGAGAGAACCAGAAGTGTACTTCTTCCATCTGCAGGGCGCCACTTTCAGAGAGAACCCGAACTGTACTTCTATCTGCAGGGCGCCACTTTCAGAGAGAACCCGAACTGTACTTCTTCCATCTGCAGGGCGCCACTTTCAGAGAGAACCAGAACTGTACTTCTTCCATCTGCAGGGCGCCACTTTCAGAGAGAACCAGAAGTGTACTTCTTCCATCTGCAGGGCGCCACTTTCAGAGAGAACCCGAACTGTACTTCTTCCATCTGCAGGGCGCCACTTTCAGAGAGAACCAGAAGTGTACTTCTTCCATCTGCAGGGCGCCACTTTCAGAGAGAACCCGAACTGTACTTCTTCCATCTGCAGGGCGCCACTTTCAGAGAGAACCAGAAGTGTACTTCTTCCATCTGCAGGGCGCCACTTTCAGAGAGAACCCGAACTGTACTTCTTCCATCTGCAGGGCGCCACTTTCA
>NC_134902.1:39720739-39733239 GCF_041734735.1 Babylonia areolata
GTTGTCTACTGGAACTAACAGACAGGTGGATTTGAACAGGGTGACGGCCAGCAGTACTGTTTCTCCGTGGTTTTATCATTTTGGGGACTCCTGAGATGCTTTTCTGTGCATGCAGATGAACATGTTCAGTATCTATCTATCTATCCTGATTTATCCAGCCCCTACAGTATAATTCAGCTCCACACATAATAACAGGTTGAACATGGGTGTCTAACGTTTTTATGAAGTCATCAGTCTCTAAATTTGCTTAACCAGCGCATGATGCTTATCAAGACATTTTCGTTGTCTTCGCGAGGTCTTAACATCCATCTGCAAAACTAACCGGATCAACAACAACAACAACAACAAAAAGAAGATATTTTCAACAACTGATTGACAATACCATTTTTTCTACATAAATCAAAAACCTCTGTCAGACAAATATGTTGACTCTGTTGTAAAAGCAAAGAAGAGAGAGAGAGAGGAGGGGTGTGTGTGTGGGGGTGGTGGGGTGGTGGAGACCAACATCCAGCACGTGGTGAGGGGTGGGGGGGGTGGGGGAGACCAACATCCAGCACGTGGTGAGGGTGGGGTGGGGTGGGGAGACCAACATCCGTCACGTGGTGAGGCGGGGGGTGGGGAGACCAACATCCAGCACGTGGTAAGGGGTGGGGGGGAGGGAGACCAACATCCAGCACGTGGTGAGGGGTGGGGTGGGGTGGGGAGACCAACATCCGTCACGTGGTGAGGCGGAGGGTGGGGAGACCAACATCCAGCACGTGGTAAGGGGTGGGGGGGAGGGAGACCAACATCCAGCACGTGGTGAGGGTGGGGTGGGGTGGGGTGGGGAGACCAACATCCGTCACGTGGTGAGGGGTGGGGGGTGGGGGGGAGACCAACATCCAGCACGTGGTGAGGGGTGGGGTGGGGGGGAGACCAACATCCATCACGTGGTGAGGGGTGGGGGGGGGGGGAGACCAACATCCAGCACGTGGTGAGGGGTGGGGTGGGGGGGAGACCAACATCCAGCACGTGGTGAGGGGGGGGGGGGGGGGGAGACCAACATCCAGCACGTGGTGCAGTGAGGGAATGATGGATGGAACATCTGTGGTCCCAGGAGAAATCAGATCAGCAGTAAACATGTGTATGTTGTTGTTTTATTTCATCTTGCTTCTGTTGGGGACTGGAGAGAAACAGAGACAGACAGACAGACAGACAGAGACAGAGACAGACAGACAGAGACAGACAAACATAGAGAGAATGACAGAAAAAGAAACAGAAGAGACAGACAGTCAGACAGACGGACAGACAGACACAGACACAGAACAGACACAGAGAAAGACAGACAGAGAGACAGAACAGACACAGACACAGAACAGACACAGACACAGAGAAAGACAGACAGAGAGACAGACAGAGAGTATGCTAAACTTGACCAACAAGAGTAATGTGACTAAACGAACCATCAGAAAAAAAACAACAACAATAGCATCAACAATAACAACAACAACAACGAAAGAGGGAAAAAAAAACAACAACTAAAAAGCCGGAAAACATTCAACAAACACAAAAACTTTCACACGGACAAAAAAAAAAGACACAAGTACAAGCACACCAACCTCCCAACTTACCTGCAACCAGAACCAAAACAGCCAAATACTTCATTTTTCTCTCTGTGTTATCAACGACAACTTTCCTCTCCAAACAAACACGGGGAATTGGGCGCCACAACCTCTTCAACTGTTCTTCACTCGATCAATCAATGCCGGAGACACGCACGCACACAAAGCCCCAAACTCTGACTCTGCCCTAGCCTAGCAGAGCGATGCTGAGTTATGTAAAAGTGTGACTTTTCGCGGCACGCCTTCTCCTCTCGCAGTACAGCAAGAACTCTTGTGATGAAGCAGAGAGACTGGCACTCACTATGTGAGGGGGGTGGGGTGGGTGGGGGAGTGTGTGTGTGTGTGTGTGTGTGTGTGTGTGTGTGTGTGCAGAATTCAGTGACGGCTCGCCAGTCGCTTCAGACAGAAGCAGTGATCGGCACGCAGCGCAGTCGGCATCTCACTGGTTGCAATTGGCCACAGTTCGTGTGTGTGTGTGTGTGTGTGTGTGTGTGTGTGTGTGTGTGTGTGTTGGTTTGCTCTGTGTGTGTGTAGGGGGCCGGGGGGTGGGGGGTGTCGGGCGTGTGTGTGTGTGTGTGTGTGTGTGTGTGTGTGTGCTGGTTTGCTCTGTGTGTGTGTGGGCATGTGTGTGTGTGTGTGTGTGTGTGTGTGTGTGTGTGTGTGTGTGTGTGCTGGTTTTCTCTTTGTGTGTGTGTGTGTGTGTGTGTGTGTGTGTGTGTGTGTGTGTGTGTGCTGGTTTTCTCTCTGTGTGTGTGCGGTGGGAGGAAGCGTGTGTGTGTGTGTGTGTGTGTGTGTGTGTGTGTGTGTGTGTGTGTGTGTGTGTGCTGGTTTTCTCTGTGCGTGTGTGTGTGGGGGGGGGGGGTATGTGCATGTGTGTGTGCGTGTGTGTTGGTTTTCTCTGTGTGTGTGTGTGGGGTGGGGGGGTATTGGGAGGGCATGTGTGTGTGTGTGTGTGTGTGTGTGTGTGTGTGTGTGTGTGTGTGTGCGTGGGCGTGTGTGTGCGACTGACTGTACAGGAATTATGATATGAAATATATTTTACACGTCAGTATCAATTTTCTTCACGTTAATCTGTTGTACAGGCAAATGAACACAAGAAGAAGAAGAAGAAGAAGAATTCTGCTGTTTGGAGGTGCACAGCTGATGGAGTTTAGACGAAAATGTCAACATTTTTAGAGTTGTACACGAAATTATTTTTGAAATATGGGCGATTCTGAATTCTCTTATTTTTAAAAACAAATCTGCGATAGAGTGTTAGACCTGCAAACGAATGTTGCAGACCAGATTTTGTCCGATGAACAAATTGCCTGCACGACTCCCTCTCATTCTTCCACATCACATACTGTTTACCTGTTTTTTATTTGTTTTTTTTACTTTGATATTCTATCTTTGTGATTTGGGCCTCTTGATGTATCAGTTTGCCTCGTACTTGTCAATGCGATTATAATTACAGCGATTCCTTTAACATGCCCACTTCAGTCTTGTTCGTGATGGTTTCTTATTGGGTGGTGATTAAAAGGACCTTGATTGACGCCCCTCCCGTACCTTTTGTGTCTACGTGCTTGTGCTATGTTGCTTCTTTGAATAAAGGAAATGTTTAAAGCAAGAAGAAGACTGAGTGAACAACAACAACAACCACAACAACAAGAAGACTGAAGAAGAAGAAGGAGGAGGAGAAGAACAAGAACAAGAACAAGAAGAAGTAGTAGTAGTAGTAGTAGTAGTAGTAGTAGTAGAAGAAGAAGAAGAAGTAGAACAGCAACAACAACAACTACTACTACTACAACAACAACAGTTCGAAAAAAAAATCTCCACAACCACACCACCACATCCCAAACACCACTGAGCTTCATGCCAAAACACGAACCAGAGCACACAGCACGCACCCTGCCGCTTTTGCCTCCAGCCTGCTCCCCCCCTCCCCCCGCCACCTTCACCCTTCTCCTACCACCCATCCTCCTTCCTACCACCCCCCTCTCACCTATCACTTCCCCTCCTCAGCCCTCAACCCCCACCCCCACCCCCAACTCAGTGAAGACTCACACAAGATAGCTGCATTGCTTTTTATCTCATCCCCGCTGCTGCATCGGTATTCTGACACACTGTCTGCACAACACGTGTACAGCACAACACAGAACACGTGTACAGCACAACACACAACACGTGTACAGCACAACACAGAACACGTGTACAGCACAACACAGAACACGTGTACAGCACAACACACAACACGTGTACAGCACAACACAGAACACGTGTACAGCACAACACAGGACACGTGTACAGCACAACACAGGACACGTGTACAGCACAACACAGGACACGTGTACAGCACAACACACAGGACACGTGTACAGCACAAAACACAGGACACGGGTACAGCACAACACAGGACACATGTACAGCACAACACAGAACACGTGTACAGCACAACACAGGACACGTGTACAGCACAACACAGGACACATGTACAGCACAACACAGAACACGTGTACAGCACAACACAGAACACGTGTACAGCACAACACACAGGACACATGTACAGCACAACACAGGACACATGTACAGCACAACACAGAACACATGTACAGCACAACACACAGGACATGTACAGCACAACACAGGACACATGTACAGCACAACACACAGGACATGTACAGCACAACACAGGACACATGTACAGCACAACACACAGGACACATGTACAGCACAACACAGGACACATGTACAGCACAACACACAGGACACATGTACAGCACAACACACAGGACATGTACAGCACAACACAGGACACGTGTACAGCACAACACAGAACACGTGTACAGCACAACACAGAACACGTGTACAGCACAACACACAGGACACATGTACAGCACAACACACAGGACACATGTACAGCACAACACACAGGACACATGTACAGCACAACACAGAACACGTGTACAGCACAACACACAACACATGTACAGCACAACACAGGACACATGAACAGCACAACACAGGACATGAACAGCACAACACACAGGACACATGTACAGCACAACACAGGACACATGTACAGCACAACACACAGGACATGTACAGCACAACACAGGACACATGTACAGCACAACACAGGACACGTGTACAGCACAACACACAGGACACGGGTACAGCACAACACAGGACACATGTACAGCACAACACACAGGACATGTACAGCACAACACACAGG
Organism: Babylonia areolata; assembly: GCF_041734735.1. Taxonomy (NCBI): domain Eukaryota; kingdom Metazoa; phylum Mollusca; class Gastropoda; order Neogastropoda; family Buccinidae; genus Babylonia; species Babylonia areolata. The sequence continues at coordinate 39,725,555 of NC_134902.1, forward strand.
ACATGTACAGTACAACACACAGGACACATGTACAGTACAACACACAGGACACGTGTACAGCACAACACACAGGACACATGTACAGCACAACACAGGACACATGTACAGCACAACACAGGACACATGTACAGTACAACACACAGGACATGTACAGCACAACACACAGGACATGTACAGCACAACACAGGACATGTACAGCACAACACAGGACATGTACAGCACAACACACAGGACATGTACAGCACAACACACAGGACACATGTGCAGCACAACACAGGACACATGTACAGCACAACACACAGAACACGTGCACACGTGTGGGGAGCAGGGGGAAGAGGGGTATGTGTGTTGGGGGAGAGGGGTATGGGGCAGAGGAGTGTGTGTGTGTTGGGGGAGAGGAGTTTGGGAGAGAGGGGGGTGGGAGAGAGGGGGGGATGTGTTTGGGGAGAGGGGTGTGTGTGTGTTGGGGGAGAGGGGTGTGTGTGTGTTTGGGGAGAGGGGTGTGTGTGTGTTGGGGGAGAGGGGTGTGTGTGTGTTGGGGGAGAGGGGTGTGTGTGTTGGGGGAGAGGGGTGTGTGTGTTGGGGGAGAGGGGTGTGTGTGTGTTTGGGGAGAGGGGTGTGTGTGTGTTGGGGGAGAGGGGTGTGTGTGTGTGTTGGGGGAGAGGGGTGTGTGTGTTGGGGGAGAGGGGTGTGTGTTTTGGGGGAGAGGGGTGTGTGTGTTGGGGGAGAGGGGTGTGTGTGTGTTGGGGGAGAGGGGTGTGTGTGTTGGGGGAGAGGGGTGTGTGTGTGTTGGGGGAGAGGGGTGTGTGTGTTGGGGGAGAGGGGTCTGTGTGTGTTGGGGGAGAGGGGTGTGTGTGTGTTGGGGGAGAGGGGTGTGTGTGTTGGGGGAGAGGGGTGTGTGTGTTGGGGGAGAGGGGTGTGTGTGTGTTGGGGGAGAGGGGTGTGTGTGTGTTTGGGGAGAGGGGTGTGTGTGTGTTGGGGGAGAGGGGTGTGTGTGTGTTTGGGGAGAGGGGTGTGTGTGTTGGGGGAGAGGGGTGTGTGTGTGTTGGGGGAGAGGGGTGTGTGTGTTGGGGGAGAGGGGTGTGTGTGTGTTGGGGGAGAGGGGTGTGTGTGTTGGGGGAGAGGGGTGTGTGTGTGTTGGGGGAGAGGGGTGTGTGTGTTGGGGGAGAGGGGTGTGTGTGTGTTGGGGGAGAGGGGTGTGTGTGTGTTGGGGGAGAGGGGTGTGTGTGTGTTTGGGGAGAGGGGTGTGTGTGTGTTGGGGGAGAGGGGTGTGTGTGTGTTTGGGGAGAGGGGTGTGTGTGTTGGGGGAGAGGGGTGTGGGAGAGACGGGGGTTGGAGAGAGGGGGGGTGTGTTGGGGGAGAGTGGTGTGGGGACACACACACACACACACACACACACATTTAAATAGAAGCTGCATATTACATATGGGTGGAGCTGATGACTAGATCTTCAGGTAGATGGTTGTTGATTGCACAATTCTAGTTATCACACTGGATTTGTTCGAGAGACAGGGCATTGACTGCTTTGGGGAAAAAGCTATTGGCGAAGTGATTGGTTTTATCCTTATACTTCTGTACCGTCGACCAGAGGGGAGCATCTCGAAAATCCCAAAAGCTGGATGTGATTCGTCCTGGCTGATTGATTTTGCATTTTTGAGTAGCCGCTTATAATATATGTCTTCTAGAGAAGGTTGATCAGCCCCGGTGATCTTGGTGGCAGTTTTTACAATTCTGTTAAGGGCTGCAACTTCTGCCTTGGATATGTTTCCGTACCAAACAGTAATAGCGAAGGTTAGCACACTTCTAATGACTGCTCGGTAGAAATCAACCATGATTTCTTTTTTAATTCCGAACTTTTTGAGGCGCTGAAGAAAGTACAGGCGCTGTCTTTTTTTGTGCTTTCTTAACAATTTTTTCCGTATTTTTCTCCCATTTCAAATCGTTGGAAATGATCAGTCCGAGAAATTTAAAGTCGCTTGTACTGGTGCTAATGCCTCATTCTTGGTTAGAAACGTTGATAGAAGAACGTATACGCAAGTTAAAGATCCTGTAATCCATGTCCGCGTTCGGTGGGTTATGGAAACAAGAACATACCCAGCAAGCACCCCCCGAAAACGGAGTATGGCTGCCTACATGGCGGGATAAAAACGGTCATACACGCAAAAGCCCACTCGTGTACATACGAGTGAACGTGGGGAGTTGCAGCCTTCGGTGATTACACGGAACAAGTCACTTCTCATATTTTCCTTCAGATTGGTCCCAGAATTTTGGACGCTTAAATAGGACATCAAAGTATATCCATTAGGCCTATCTAAGTGAACTGATACTGGCGTCTGTCCTTGTTGTAAGAGGTTCCCGGTGCCAGAATTGACGTACAGCCATCCCTGTAGACCCTTAGCTTCATTATTGTCCAGATGAACGGATTCATAAAAAAAATATGAAAAATTTTAAAGAAAAAAATGTGATGTTATGTTCAGTCATTGTACCAGCTTCCTTGTTCCTCAACCAATCAGCAATCAGTGTTCCATCACAACAACCAATCAGCAATCAGTGTTCCATCACAACAACCAATCAGCAATCAGTGTTCCATCACAACAACCAATCAGCAATCAGTGTTCCATCACAACAACCAATCAGCATTCAGTGTTCCATCACAACAACCAATCAGCAATCAGTGTTCCATCACAACAAGGAACTGTTGACTGTCATCACCCGTGCAAGACAAATGATTTTCAACAAACAAATAGATAAATGGATGAATAAGTAAGCAACCTACTCGCCCCAGTCACAACTCTTAAGTGCTCCACTGGACTCCGATCCAAAAAGTCAGAAAAAGAAAGGTTCAACCGACGTGCCGCACGTGACTCTCTCTCTCTCTCTCTCTCTCTCTCTCTCTCTCTCTCTATCTATCTATCTATCTATCTATCTATCGAAGTGGATTTTTCTACAGAATTTTGTCAAGGACAACCCTTTCGTTGCCGTGGGTTCTTTTACGTGCGCTAAGTGCTAAATGCTGCACACGGGACCTCAGTTTATCATCTCATCCGAATGACTAGCGTACAGACCACCACTTAAGGTCTAGTGGAGGGGAAGAAAATACTGGCGACTACAGGATTCGAACCAGCGCGCTCGGATTCTCTCGCTTCCAAGGCGGACGCGTTACCTCCAGGCCATCGCGCCAACCCCCTTTCCAAACCAGTCTTCAGAGAACAGTGCAGGGAGGAGTAGGAAGCGAGGCAGACAGCGGAAGAAGAGGGAAGACAGCATTACTAAGTGGACCGCAGTCTTCATCTTCTTGCTTCGTGGGCTGCAACGTTCACTCGTATGTATACGTCTGCCCGTATTTACCCCCCGCCATGTAGGCAGCCATACTCCGTTTTCGGGAGTAGTGGACCCCATTGTCCTGCATCACTTCTCAGCGGAGCCGACAGTGAGGGTCTTTGCCGGATCTCAGGTCCCGGCTATATCCCATGACCGCAACTGAAAACGGGTTGAACGTGTTGAGCAGTGCAGAGCACAGCCCCGATACAGACCCCAGGACGAGCCAGGTGGCGGGACGAGCCACACGCTGTGGTGCAGGGAGGAGAGAGGTCTACACAGCACGGTCACAAGGCCAGGGGGGTGGGGAAGGGGTGAAGGGGGAGGGGGGGGGGGTGTGCAGGAATGTGTGGAATGCTGGCGGGAAGGGGGGAGGTCAGCGCCGCCACAAGTAAGGCCCACAACTGCTGTTGTTATGTTTGGAAGTGGCACGAACCACTGATTCAGTAATGTGACGCTTGACTGATTTATACGCCCCCCTACTCCCGTCCCCCACTCACTTAGTCATGTGTGTGTGTGTGTGTGTGTGTGTGTGTGTGTGTGTAGTTCTGACTAAGCTGACAGCAGCAAAGTGGGTCATGGGAGAGGGAGAGGAGATGATGACGATGATGATGATGGTGGTGGTTGGTGGTGGTGGGGGGGGGGGGGGGGGGGTCATGACGATGATGGTGGTGGTGATGATTGTGGTGATGATGGTGATGATGGTGTTGATGATGATTGTGGTGATAATGATGATGAAGTTGACGATGATGATGATGGTGGTGATGATGATGAAGATGAAGATGATGGTGATGATGATGATGATGGTGATGGTGGTGGTGGTGATGGTGATGGTTATGCTGATGGTGGTGGTGATTGTGGTGATGATGATGATGGTGATGATGATGGTGGTGGTGATGATTGTGGTGATAGTGATGATGATGATAATGATGATGATGGTGGTAGTGATGGTGATGACCAGGTGGCGGTGATGGTGATGACGGTGATGATGATGTTGATGATGATGTTGATGATGGTGATGATGATGGTAATACTGATCCTGATGATGATGATATTGATGATGATGATGGTGGTGGTGGTGATGATGGTGATGGTGATGGTGATGATGATGGTGGTGGTGATGATGATGGTGGTGGTGACGATGATGTGCATACTTCTACAGCGCCTTAACCCGGTCAGGGGCCAATCACTACAGGCTGCCTACCTGGGTAGAGCCGACTGACTGCTGTCTTTGGGCGCTCATCATTCGTTTCCTGTGTCATTCATTCAGGTCTCGGTCACGCCAACACATACACACTCACACACGCGCGCGCATCTATTTCCGCGTTCAGTGATCATATACAGCATGTACAACCCCTAGAAACGAAGTATGGCTGCCTACATAGCGGGGTAAAAGAACTCATACACGTAAAACCCACGAATCCAGAACTACTGGGACTTTTCAGGTGCCTGATTTACAGTTAATTACCCAGTCATGATCCTATTGGGGCTATTTCCCCTCTTATTATCCTATTCTCTCTCTCTCTCTCTCTCTCTCTCTCTCTCTCTCTCTCTCTCTCTCTCTCTCTCTCTCTCTCTCTTCCCCTGCCTTTATGTCGTTGTCTCTGTATTTCTGTCTGCCTCTAACTAGTTGTTTGTCTCTGTTGGTCTGTCTCTGCCTGCCTGCCCCCTCTCTCTCTCTCTCTCTCTCTCTCTCTCTCTCTCTCTCTCTCTCTCTCTTTCTCTTTCTCTCTCTCTCTCTTTCTCTCCTTTTCTCTCTCTCTCTTTCTCTCTCTCTCTCTCCTTTTCTCTTTCTCTTTCTCTCTCTCTCTCTTACTCTCCTTTTCTCTCTCTCTCTCTCTCTCTCCTTTTCTCTTCTCTTCTCTCTCTCTCTCTTTCTCTCCTTTTCTCTCTCTCTCTCTCTCCTTTTCTCTCTCTCTCTCTCTTTCTCTCCTTTTCTGTCTCTCTCTCTCTCTCTCTCTCTCTCTCTCTCTCTCCTTTTCTCTTTCTCTTCTCTCTCTCTCTCTTTCTCTCTTTTCTCTCTCTCTCTTCTCTCTCTCTCTCCCTTCTCTTCTCTCTTCTCCTCTCTCTCTCTCTCTCTCTCTCTCTCTCTCTCTCTCTCTCTCTCCCTCTCTCTCCAGAACCCAGGAATGCAGCAGAAGATAAGCTCATAAAATTCCGGCACTGGCAGAAAGACGATAAAGGCGGAAGGCGGGTCTGGCATCAAAGTGCTTTCAGTGCAGTAATCCGTGTCATCGTACGGTACATTGCGCTATATCACATGACAGTACAATGTGTAGACTGCAGCTGGGTACAGTACAATACTGTATACAGTGTATCAAAGTACACAATACAGCATTGTATTATACAGCATGGTACAGTACAGTAACTATCTGCACGTGACAGCACGGTACAGTACATTTCATGGTGGAATACGGTAGACTACATTTGGGTCGTGTTCGGCACACTACAGTACACTACAGTACAGCCAGGAGAGCACAGCATAGCATATATTACAGTACAGTACGACACAGTACAGTACAACACAGCACAGCGCAGCACAATACAACACAGCACAGCACTGCACAGCACAACACAACACAGCACAATACAACACAGCACAATACAACACAGCACAACACAACACAACACAGAACAACACAGCACAATACAACACAGTACAACACAACACAACACAGCACAACACAATACCAGTACAGTCAAGCACAATACAACACAACAGCAGTACAGCATCAAGCACTAGCACAACACACAAGTACAGCACAACACAGCACAGTACAGCACAACACAAGACAACACAGTACAGCACAGCACAACACAAGCACAGTACAGCACAAGCACAAAAACAACACAGTACAGCAACAGCACAACACAACACAGTACAGCACAACACAGCACAATACAAGCACAGCACAACACAATACAACACAACACAACACAGCACAACACAACACAATACAACACAGCACAGCACAACACAATACAACACAACACAACACAGCACAACACAACACAATACAACACAGCACAGCACAACTCAATACAACACAGACAAAGCACAGCACAACACAACACAATACAACACAGCACAGCACAACACAACCAACACAGCACAATACAGCACAGCAACACCACAACACAGCACAATACAACACAGCACAGCACAATACAACACAGCACAGCACAATACAACACAGTACAGCACAACACAACACAGCACAGCACAATACAACACAGCACAGCACAACACAACACAGCACACTACAACACAGTACAGCACAACACAACACAGCACGACACAACACAGCACAGCACAATACAACACAGCACAGCACAATACAACACAGTACAGCACAATACAGCACAGCACAGCACAGCACAATACAACACAGTACAGCACAATACAGCACAACACAACACAGCACAATACAACACAGTACAGCACAACACAACACAGCACAGCACAATACAACACAACACAGCACAATACAGCACAGCACAGCACAGCACAACACAGCACAGCACAGCACAACACACTGAACACAGCACAATACAACACAACACAGCACAATACAGCACAGCACAGCAAACACAACACAGCACAACACAGCACAATACAGCACAGCACAGCCACAACACAACACAGCACAACACAATACAACACAACACAATACAACATAGCACAACATAACACAACACAGCACAATACAGCACAGCACAATACAGCACAGCACAGCACAGCACAACACAATACAACATAGCACAATACAACACAACACAGCACAATACAACACAACACAGCACAGCCACAACAGAATACAGCACAGCACAACACAACACAGCACAATACAACACAGCACATCACAACACAATACAGCAAAACACCGGCAGCACAGCACAGCACAACACAATACAACACAGCACAGCACAGCACAACGCAGCACAATACAACACAGCACAGCACAGCACAACACAGCACAATACAACACAGCACAGCACAGCACAACGCAGCACAATACAACACAGCACAGCACAGCACAACGCAGCACAATACAACACAGCACAGCACAGCACAACACAATACAACACAGCACAGCACAGCACAACACAATACAACACAGCACAGCACAGCACAACACAATACAACACAGCACAGCACAGCACACAGCACAATGCAATACAGCACAGTAGAGCACAGCACAGCTCAACACGACACAGCACAATACAGCACAGCACAACACAATACAACACAGCACAGCACAACACAGCACAATGCAATACAGCACAGTAGAGCACAGCACAGCTCAACACGACACAGCACAATACAGCACAGTACAGCATAGCACAGCACAGCACAGCACAGCACA
>NC_134902.1:39743239-39758239 GCF_041734735.1 Babylonia areolata
AATAATAATAATAATAATAAAGAATAAAAAAAATAAAAAAAGACTTCAAAGCAGATTCGAACCAAGGATGTTCGGTTCGAGAACGAGTTGCTTTATCCACTGCGCTAACGCAGATTCATTTATGACGTTCAAAAAGTATTATTTGAGCATATCCTTTTAGCGGAATAAATCGACATTGGTGACCGAAGTGATAACGCCATTTAAATCATGTTTTTTGGGGTTGTTTCTTTTTAATATATCTCATGCATTTAAGAAAATCTTTCAAGTCCGAGGTAAAGGAGACATTCCCATCTCCTGAAATACACTGCAATGTATGTCCGTTTTCACAGATCTGTAGAGATCCGTGTTCGACAAGCTTGTTTTTTCCTCTCACCGAGAAACTACGACACCGTCCATTCAACTTCTAGTTAATTCAGTATCCACTTTAAAGCATTCTTATGCGGTAAACACGTTGATGATTATTTAAGAAATTCGTTTTAATTCAGCGGTAAAGGAGACGTTGTCATCGCGTCAGGCTTTGCAACATATTTTGTCAAGATCTGCACAGACCAGTCTAGACAAGGCTGGCCGAAACTCAGTGAAACGGTCGATTCAAATTTTCTTTTATGTTCATTCTAGTTAATTCAGTGTCCACTTTAGAATATTCATATGCAGTAAACACGTCAATAATGTAGTAAGTGTCACTGCATGTGTTCTGTCCAGAATTTGTATTTCTTTGCCTTTAACTGCGAATAAGAAAAACGAGGGCTTGGCGTTTCCTTACCAGACAATTGGGCAGCTGGGTTCCGGAATCAGCATCAACGAAATAAACTGTTAATTATACGGAAATACAGCTAAATTCGGGAGACGTACAATTTATTATTGGTATGACTGTGAAAATTTTCCCCCTACTATGTTTAAGCCAAATTTGGTATTGGCAGACAAAGTATTTACAGAGAAAATGGCAATGTTAAAGTTTAACACACACACACACACACACACACACACACACACACACACACACACATCACACACACACACATCACACACACAACACACACACACACACATCACACACACACACACACACACACACACACACACACACACACACACACACACACACACACACACACACATCACACACACACACACACACACACACACACACACACACACACACACACACACACACACACACACACACAACCGAACACCGGGTTACAACGACCAGAACACGGTACAAGACACATACCACACAACACTTAACCCCCCTCCGACCCAACTGTCCCACAACGCACAGACGTCCGCCAGCTACAGAGCGGAATAAATGAGTAAATAGATAGATAAATAAATAGACAGATGAATAAAAAGATTATAAAAAAAAAAAAAAAAATCAGAGTGCGTCACAAGCCTCCTGTACCTGCTCTCTGAACTCACATGAAGATAAAACATTTTCAGAATATGTTGCACTAAATCGGCTGAAAACACCACACATTCTTTTCCAGAATCGAGTTCGACTGCCTGTTTTTTTGTTTTGTTTTGTTTTTGTTTTTCTGATTGTTTTAATGTTTATCATATTTATTTTACGTATCAGTGAAAATTTGACAGAGAGAGGAGGGGAGGGTGGTGGTGGGAGAGACAGAGAGAGGGGCAGCGAGAGAGAGAGAGAGAGAGAGGCAGAGACAGGAGTGAGACAGAGAATGAGACATGGAGAGGAAAGAGACAGAGACAAAAGATTGAGGCAGAGATGTCGTGAAGTGATTTCTGCTAAAGCTGGACACAGCACGGGAAGTATGCTGTGAGAGGTCGTTGAATGCAGTGTGAATAAAGTTCAGGAAAACAGTCAACGTGGGGACAGGTTTTCAAACAATGTCGGAGGGGGACCGAAACAGCATGGGAGGGGGCGGGGGGGGGGACGCTCCTGAACTTCCCCCGGGAGACGATTCAGGACACTGATGCATCCCCCGGAGAACATACTGAAGGGGTGGGGGTGGGTGGGGGCGATTTGTGACGTTACACCGGCATCAGAGGTGTGCAGGACACTGTGCTAATGACCACGAGAAGCTCTTTTTGTCCCTTAATCACTGTAAAGACTTGACAAATCCATAGCTAGCTCTCTGTGCCTGGTCGCTGAATGGAAAAACCGTTGTCAGGGAAGTGGCTTTTGTCGGAGCACAGCGTCAAGAGGACGGTCATTTGAAGACATTTATTATGGCGACGGATAATGTAACGAAAAGCTAACACAGAGAAAGAGAGAGAGAGAGAGAGAGAGAGAGAGAGAAGAGAGAGAGAATCAATAAACATTTCGTTTCCAAGGTGAGGATGGAGCAGATCCATTCTGTCCCTGCCCATTTACCTGGATAGATATTCCCTCCCTGTCTAAGCTTGATCAACACTGACGTCGAGTTTATGCCGGATTCATGAGTCTGTTGCTTTTTTTATTTTATTTTTTTTACCAGTACATGTTCCGCACGCTCTGAAACCACCTTAATTAACCCACTCAGCACGGCCAGTCCTCTCTTCTCCTCTACACAGACCCCTCGGATGTCGAGTGGGTGTCTGAATGACCCAACCTTTAGCTTCCGTCGTCAGAATTGTGGTATTCTTTGTCAACATTCACGTCTTCAGTATAAGAGCCTTCCGCTTGCAATATTTTGATGATGGTAACTAGGGTGAAACGCTGTTAACGTCGTCTCTTTCGCCGTTCGTATGGAGAGAGTTAAAACATAATCTGAAACTCCGTGTCTGTTTCACATCAGATTTATAACCCTTCCATAATCAAATTTCGGTACCGTTTTCTTTTTTCTTTTTTTTTCTTTTTTTTCTTCTTTTTTTCCCCTCGGTCTGCAGCATCAGTGTCTCAAGACGAGCTGTGCGGGAGCCTGCAGTGGTCTGTCAGGAGGCCTTCGTTCGTTGATCACGTGCACTGTGCAGACCGGCTGACTGATTGGCTGTCTTAGTCCTGAGGTCAAGGTCATGGATGGAGAATTCTGGGAAAGATGATGAATAAAGGCTTTGAAACTTGTTTTCGCTGCCAGATAATTCGGTCAGAAAAAAAGTGCTCTCCCCTTGCCAGGGATTTTTCAGGTATTCACGGGGGATCAAAATAAATATTGAAAAAAATATAGTACAAAAATAATCTTACCTCTGACACGTAAAACATCACATAATCAAAGCGACCAAAAGTGCCGTACATAAGTGTATGGTGGACATGTTTCCCCTCCCCCCCCCCCCCCCCCCCCCCCCGTTAACACAGGTTTTGTCGCCGTGCATTTATGCTAACACGGAGGAATATGGCAGAATGGTTAAGACGTTGAGCTGCCAATACAGAGAGTCCGTGAGGGTGTGGGTTCGAATCCCGCTCTCGCCGTTTCTCCCAAGGTTGACTGGAAAATCAAACTGAGCGTCTGGTCTTTCGGATGAAATGATAAACCGAAGTCCCGTGTGCAGCACGCACTTGGCGCACTGAAAAAAAGAAACCATGGCAACGAGAGTGTTGTCCTAATAATAATAATAATAATAATATGCAGGCTTATATAGCGCCGTACCCCCATCTCAAATGGGGCTCACTGCGCTTTGCAATAAGATGTACAGAATTAAGACTAAGTGACATTAAAATACGTATAAAAGATAAAATAGAATAAAAATGAACAAAAATTAAATAGAATAAAATAAACAAATAGACAAAGTCTCACACTGCATTTGCTTAAATTCATATTTCAGACTATCTCACATCACGCTGGCTAAAATCTACTTACTTCAAACTAAACCACACACACACACACACACACACACACACACACACACACACACACACACACACACACACACATACATGCATACACATACGCATACATACCCCCACCCCCCACTCCCACACACATACACATACGTAGACATATATATGTATATATAATGCACACATTTATACACAGATATACATAAAAATACATATACACACATACACATACATATACAAATACATACATGCAGTCACATATAATGTAAAATCATCACAGGCAATATCATAGTCTCACATCACATAACAGCCATATCACAGGCAAATCCACAATTGACGTGGGATGTTATGAGGTGTCCCGGCCTCTGCAGGCAATTTGTGACAACTACACCTGCACTGCATTAATGACAAGACGTGACACTCAGATACATTGAAAATGTATGTACCTTTCTCTTCCAAAATCTAGTTTAAAGTTTCTATAATAATTATATCAATTTATTGCTATTTTCCAGGGTGTCATGCCATGTGCGAATATAGTTAATTTGCAATTCTCACCTGACATGGAAACAAAAACTGTCTTTGAATATAGTTAATTTGCAATTCTCACCTGACATGGAAACAAAAACTGTCTTTGAATATAGTTAATTTGCAATTCTCACCTGACATGGAAACAAAAACTGTCTTTGAATATAGTTATTTTGCAATTCTCATCTGACATGGAAACAAAAACTGTCTTTGAATATAGTTATTTTGCAATTCTCACCTGACATGGAAACAAAAACTGTCTTTGAATATAGTTATTTTGCAATTCTCACCTGACATGGAAACAAAAACTGTCTTTGCTATAAAACATTTTTTTTTTTAAATGACTAGGATTCCTATACACAATCAAATCCAGTTTCTCTTAAAACATTTGTTATGCGAATTAACCATGGTGGTATAAAAGTTCCTTCTTTGTACAAATCAAACAAAACATCATATAATTTACAAGAAGACTTCTGTGTTGTAGACGATATGATATCAGTCCATAACCTGATCATTCTTGTCTTCACTGGCACCGAGACAGCCTGTTTCTCCATAAATCATATGAGTCATAGTATTGCTATTCATACAGAATATGTGTTTGAAATAAAAGATGTTCAGATTTAGTTGTTTTTTTTAATATCTACATTTTCATACGCCAAATTTCACACCCATACAACAAAACCATTATGACCATGGTGTTAAAAAGCCCCAAACAAATTCCAAGAGACGTTTTTGTTTTCTAGTTGTTTCTAACAATGGATACATTGATTTCAGTGCTGGCTCACAGGCGATTTTCTTTTCTTAAAACAACAACAACAAAAAACCCTGTTCTGTTGAATTCAATGCCTAATTGTTTAATAGAATTAACCAGCTTGAACGTTTGATGACTAAAAGTAAAGACATATCGTGGATTCCAACAACAATTTTGGTTTTACTTGGGTTTCCAATATTTTTGCAAAGCAGTGAGTTCTTTTTGCAAAGCAGACCGGGACTTAGCCAATAAAATGGTATCGTCTACGTGCAAGAGAACAAGTAACCGAATATATCTTTCAATATCTAATCCTAGCAAACTCAAGTCGATTCTAAGCGGAGAACAACCATTGTCAATAAGACATTGTTCAAGGTCAGTTATGTATAATGTTAACAGAAAAGGTGAAAGATTTAAAGAATTTCTCCTTGTCTGGCCCCTCTGAAACACGGTGATGCTTTCCCAACAACAGAGAGAGAGAGAGAGAGAGAGAGAGAGAGAGAGAGAAATACAGGGGGGCGGGGTGGGGGGGGGGTGTGTGTGGAGAGCTGTCACGAAAAGGAGGGGGGATGAAGGGGAGGAGGGAGAACAGGAGGGGAGACAAATCCACTTCACTGCCTCCACCGTTGGTAGGTCGGTAAGTGGCCAGGGAAGCCACTCTCAAGTTCATTAACCATGTTATGGCGGTGTCTCCACAGGCAATTAACTGATAGAGCCATCTGGTCTGATGATGGTGATGACTGCGGTCAGTGGTGATGGCGATGGTGGTGGTGATGGTGGTGATGGTGGTGATGGTGATGGTGATGGTGGTAATGTTGATGGTGATGGTGATGGTGGTGATGGTGGTGGTGGTGATGGTGATGCTGATGGTGGTGATGGTGGTGGTGGTGGTGGTGGTGGTGATGGTGGCGGTGATGATTGTGGTGATGGTGGTGGTGATGGTGGTAATATTGATGGTGATGGTGATGGTGATGGTGGTGGTGATGGTGGTGATGGTGGTGGTGATGGTGGTAATATTGATGGTGATGGTGATGGTGGTGGTGGTGGTAGTGATGGTGATGGTGATGGTGGTAATGTTGATGGTGATGGTGATGGTGGTGATGGTGATGGTGATGGCGATGGTGATGGTGATGGTGGTAATGTTGATGGTGATGGTGATGGTGATGATGGTGATGGTGATGGTGGTGATGTTGATGGTGATGGTGGTAATGTTGATGGTGATGGTGGTGGTGGTAATGGTGATGGTGGTGATGATGGTGGTGGTGATGGTGATGGTGATGGCGATGGTGATGGTGGTAATGTTGATGGTGATGGTGGTGGTGGTGATGGTGGTGGTGATGGTGGTGGTGGTGATGGTGGTGGTGGTAATGTTGATGGTGATGGTGGTGGTGGTGATGGTGGTGGTGGTAATGTTGATGGTGATGGTGGTGGTGGTGATGGTGGTGGTGGTGATGGTGATGGTGGTGGTGATGGTGATGGTGATGGCGATGGTGATGGCGATGGTGGTGATGGTGGTGGTGATGGTGATGGTGGTAATATTGATAGTGATGGTGATAGTGGTAATGTTGATAGTGATGGTGATAGTGGTGATGGTGATAGTGATGGTGGTGATGGTGATGGTGATGGTGGTTATGGTGGCAATGTTGATAGTGATGGTGATGGTGGTGGTGGTGATAGTGGTGATGGTGATGGTGATGGTGGTGGTGGTGATGGTGATGGTGGTAATGTTGATGGTGATGGTGGTGGTGGTGATGGTGGTAATGGTGATGGTGATGGTGATGGTGGTGGTGGTGATGGTGATGGTGGTAATGTTGATGGTGATGGTGGTAATGTTGATGGTGATGGTGATGGTGGTGATGGTGATGGTGATGGTGGTAATGTTGATGGTGGTGGTGATGGCGATGGTGATGGTGATGGTGGTAATGTTGATGGTGGTGGTGATGGCAATGGTGATGGTGATGGTGGTAATGTTGATGGTGGTGGTGATGGCGATGGTGATGGTGATGGTGGTAATGTTGATGGTGGTGGTGATGGCGATGGTGATGAAGGTAATTTTGTATGTGTATTTCTTTTTATCACTACAGATTTCTCTGTGTGAAATTCGGGCCGCTCTCCCCAGGGAGAGCGCGTCGATACACAACAGCGCCTTTCCTTTTTTTTTTTTTTTTTTTTTTTTTTTCCTTTTTGCAGTTTTATTTTTTTCCTAATGAAGTGGATTTTTCTACAAAATTTTGCCAGGAACAATCCTTTTGTTGCCGTGGGTTCTTTTACGTGCGCTGAGTGCATGCTGCACACGGGACCTCGGTTTATCGTCTCATACGAATGACTAGCATCAGGCCTTCAGTGCATGCATGTAATATTTGTCTGCCTATTAGAGCGGATTTATTCAGCAGAATTTTGCGAGAGGACGACACTCTCGTTGTCACAGGTTTCTTTTTCATTGCGCCAAGTGCGTGCTGCACACGGGACCTCGGTTTATCGTCTCATCCGAATAACTAAACGCTCAGTTTGATTTTCCAGTTAGATGAGCGTCTTGACCATTCTGCCACCTTCCTCCTGGAGGAATCTGGTGACCAGTTCTGTGCGTCGGGCCCTGATGACTTGTGACAGATAGAAAGAAGAAGAAGAAGAAGAAGAGGAAGAAGAAGAAGAAGAGGAAGAAGAAGAAGAAGAAGAGGAAGAAGAAGAAGAAGAGGAAGAAGAAGAAGAAGGAAGAAGAAGAAGAAGATTTCAGTGAAACAGAAGGAAATAAAATAAAAATACTGGTAAATGAAAATAAAATAAAATGAAATAAAACAAAATAACCCCCCCGGACGCGTTATTCCCAAAAGGGACGACTTGCACAACTGAGCACGATTTGAAGATAACAGGCTCGTCGTTGTGGAAACGCACCAGAGGCATTAGCTGCAGCCTCGTGACTTGGTCTGTCTGTCTGTCTGTCTGTCTGTCTGTCTGTGCTTACCTCTCTCTAATTTTCATTTTCTCTGTTACTGCCTATGCCACTGCCTTTCTCTCTCTCTCTCTCTCTCTCTCTCTCTCTGTGCCTGTCTCTGTCTCTCTGACTCTCTCCCTCACTCACACCCACTCTCTATCACTCTCTCTCTTCCTCCCTCGCTTTCCCCCTCTCTCTCTTCCTCCCTCTCCCTCTCTCTCCACCCTCTCTCTCTCCCCCCTTTCCCCCCTCTCCCTCTCTCTCACCCCTCTCTCTCCCCCCCTCTCCATCTCTCTCCCCTCTCTCTCTCACCCCCCTCTTTCTCCCCCCCTCTCCCCCCCTCTCTCTCTCCCCTCTCTCTCTCACCCCCCTCTATCTCCCTCTCTCTCTCCATCTGTCTCTTCCCCCTCTCTCTCTCACCCACTCTCTCTCACCCACCCTATCTCACCACCTCTCTCTCACTTCCCCCTCTCTCTCTCCCTTCTCTCTCACCCCCTGTCTCTCTCCCTCTCTCTCCCCCTCTCTCTCCCCCCTCTTTCTCTCACCCCCCCCCCCCCCCCCCCACACACACTCTCTCAACCCCCTCTCTCTCACTCCCCCCTCTCTCTCTCCTCTCTCTCTTTCACCCCCTCTCTCTCTCTCCTTCTCCCCCCTCTCTCTCTCACTCCCCTCTCTTTCTAAACCAATCTTATCTCTCTCTCTTTCTCTCTCTCCACCCTCTACCACCCCTACTCTCCCTTTCAGTCTCCACCCACTCATCTTTTTTTATTTTTTCGTTTTTGCTTCTAATTCCAGACGATGTTGTAGCTCGGCCAGTTGATGCTTAATGGCTGGTAAACTGTGCTCAAAGGCCGGAAAGGAGGAGCCGACAGGCCTTATCAGGATCAAGCTGAAACAGTCAACAGGATGCCGATAAGGAAGGAATTGTTTGCCTCAGCGGGGTGGTGAGGAGGGAGGGTGGAGGACGGGGGATGGGGGGGGGGGGGGGGTTGGTGTCTTTTGGGTCAGACGTATTTTGTCGTTGGGATCTCTTTTGTAACGATCTTCCTGAGAACTTCAAACACAGCTTGCAGCCAGATGGTGGGGAAGAGGTAATTTTTTTTTGTCTTTAAAAACCCCAGACAAAACAAACAAGTTAAAACATATACCCAACCCTTCTTTAGTTTCAAAGACGTTTTCCTAAGTTTGAGAGAAAAAGAGAGAGAGAGTGTGTGTGTGTGTAGGGTTGGGGTTGGAGGTGGAGGGGGGTGGTTAGTGTGTGTGTGTGTGTGTGTGTGTGTGTGTGTGTGTGTGTGTGTGTGTGTGTGTGTGTGTATGAGAGAAGTGCTATGTGTCTGTGACGGAAAGAGAGAGAGAGAGAGAGAGAGAGAGAAAGAGAGAGACAGAGAGAAAGAGACCGACAGACAGACAGACAGACAGACAGACAAAATGATGATGGAGTCTCCCGTCGGTCCGACGGTTGAGTAGGCAGGCAGGCTTATCTGTCGGTGTGTGTCCTCATAATAATTATGGGAGAAGAGGCCGATTCTGGATGCGCAGCACTTCCCACAGGTGTTGCAAGGGAAAACGTCTCCACAAGTTGAGCCCTGTTTCCTTCGCTCACGCTTCTCCTTAATGCCCAGCGTTCTCTTGTTTTCAAACGTCTTTATGCCACTAGAGCACAGCATCCTCCAGCGAGAGCGGTCAAGGGCATCAGTTTCCCAAGAAGCGAGCCTGACCAGCACAGGTGACTTTTTTTGTGAGGAGTTGTGCAGTCCCTTCCCCACTCTCTCGCCTACCGACGCTCACAGTCCCACAGGCGCAGATACTGCCACGTGTAGGACGGCCTCGGCAGGTGCAGGTTTTTTCTTAGGAGCTCCGTCTCCTAGGGGGACTTCCAGCCATGGATAAGAGCTCCCCCTGCCCTTTGGTCATTCTCTTCCGCCTTCACAGCCGTTGGGAAAGGTTTCCTCCTTCGCCTGGTCCGTCGTTGGGAGACTTCACATGCGGCAGGTAGTACTGGGTTACATGGTACCAGTAGCAAGGGCTATGCCCCTGACCTGACCAATGACAGACAAAATAATAGAGAAATAGATGGACAGAGACAGAGGGCACTGGGATTCGTTGCTTCTTTCCTCCGTCAGGTGAGAGGTCAGCGACCTCCACCTGCCTTCTCCGCATGGACTGGTCTTTCACCCAACGGGATTCTCTCCCTTTTGGGCATTGGTTGATTGACTGATAGATCTGTGAATTGAAGACACTCCACTACCCTACACATTGCGTGCGGAAATACACACACACACACACACACACACACACACACACACACACACACACACGGTCATCATTACACGTAAAATGTTACATGTCTGCCTGAGTGTGTGTCAGTGTGCGTGCGTGCCTGAAATCTAACTGAAAGAAACAGGAAACGAATGATGAGCGCCCAATGGCAGCCGTCAGTCGGCTGTACCCAGGCAGGCAGCCTGTCGTGCAAATGACCCCGTGTTTGTAAAGCGCTTAGAGCTTGGTCTCCCACCGAGGATGGGAGTTATAAAATCAAATCAAACGCACACACACATACAGAGAGAGAGAAAGCGGGGGGTGGGGGAGGAGAGATAGATAGATAGATATATAAGATAGATAGATAAATAGATAGGTCCATAGTTACTGGTCACCTTATTTGCACCATGTTGTGAGTTGGAGATGTGAGGCACCAGGGGGTGTCTATAGTATTTGTATATCTTTCGTTTTTTATCAGGACACATTTCTCTTTGTGAAATTCGGGCTGCTCTCCCCACGAAGAGCGTGTCGTAACACTGACAGCGCAACCCTTGTTTTGTTTTTGTTTTTTTGTGGTTTTTTTTTTTTCTGACTGCAATTTTATTTGTTTTCCTATCGAAGTGGATTTTTCTACAAAATTTTGCCAGGAACAACCCTTTTGTTGCCGTGGGTTTTTTTGTTTTTGTTTTTTACGTGCGCTAAATGCATGCTGCACATGGGACCTCGGTTTATCGTCTTATCCTAAGGACTAGCGTCCAGACCACCACCCAAGGTCTAGTTGAGGGGGAGAAAACACCAGCGACTGCCGGTGTGATTCGAACCAGTGGGCTCAGATTCTCTCGCTCTCTAAGCGGACGCGTTTCCTCGAGGCCACCGCTCCACTGTCTTCTCAGATATGAGTCACTTTACTTGCACCATGTTGTGACGTGCATATGAGGGGTGTGTGGTGTGGGGTGGTGTGGTGTGGGGTGGTGTGGTGTGAGGTGGTGTGGTGTGGGGTGGGGTGGGGTGGGGTGGGGTGGTACGGTGTGGTGTGGTGTGGGGTGGGGTGGGGCGGGGTGGGGTGGTACGGTGTGGTGTGGGGTGGGGTGGGGTGGGGTGGGGTGGTACGGTGTGGTGTGGTGTGGTGTGGGGTGTGGTGTGCTGTTGTGTGCTGTTGTGTGCTGTGCTGTGCTGTGCTGTGCTGTGTCGTGCTGTGCTGTGCTGTGCTGTGTCGTGCTGTGCTGTGCTGTGCTGTGTCGTGCTGTGCTGTGTTGTGATGGGCTGTGCTGCGCTGTTCTGTGCTGGGCTGTGCTGTATTGTGCTGTATTGTGCTGTGCTGTGCTGTGCTGTGCTGTGCTGTGCTGGGATGTGCTGTATTGTGCTGTAGACTCTCAAGCCCTTGCAGCGTGCTGTGCTGTGCTGTGCTGTGCTGTGCCGTATCACCCAATGTAGACTCATTTAGGCCCGTGCAGTGTGTTGGGTCTATGTGTTGCCAGGCATCTACTTTCTTTTTTCTTCATTTTTCTTTTTCTGTTTTTTTAAATGTGGATGTGTGACGTGTGTAGATCGGTCTACGCGCTTTGATGCTTCACTGTGATGTGTAGTGACGTGATGTGTAGTGACGTGATGTGATGTGATGTTGTGTTGTGATGTGATGTGATGTTGTGATGTGATGTGCTGTGCTGTGCTGTGCTGTCATGTGATGCGATGTGATGTGATGTGCTGTGCTGTGCTGTGATGTGATGTGATGTGATGTGCTGTGCTGTGATGTGATTTGCACCTCGGGATAGCTTCCGCACATCTAACATAAAAGACACACTTGGTAGAACACGTACATTGAACACATGTAAGACATGGAGCCACTGGAGTCAGGGGTAACAACACACACACAGCATGGGATCATAGCCAACAGCTGTCAGTGAAGAGTGCTTTGATGCCCCGCAGTGTGTGTGTGTGTGTGTGTGTGTGTGTGTGTGTGTGTGTGTGTGTGTGTGTGTGTGTGTGTGTGTGTGTGTGTGTGTGTGTGTGTGTGTGTGTGTGTGTGTGTGTGTGTGTGTGTGTGTGTGTGTGTGAGGAGAGAGAGAGAGAGAGAGAGAGAGAGAGAGAGAGAGAACTAACGAACGAACCTTTTTTCTTTCTTTTTTATTCAGGGAAAAGGGAAAAAGCCCAAATTGGCTTGTTTTCATCCTGCCTCCATGAAAAGGGAAACATAAATGCTCAATACGAACGCACAACATTGTGGAGAGACAGACAGACAGACAGACAGACAGACAGAGGGAGGGAGAGAGAGCGGGACAGGGACGTATAAGGATCTGTGTGCTTATTTGGGCTCCAATGTCCAGTGCCTCGGATGTTCTGTGTGTGTTTGAATGGGTGAGTCAGACGCCAGAATTGTCATGCTGGGGGAAGGGGGGGGGGAGGGGACGGGGGTGGAGTGAAGGGGGAATCAGTGCAGTGCTCATGAGGTCGATCAATTCACAACCCCTCCCCCTCACCCCACCCCCTCACCCCCCCTCCCTTCACCCCTGCACAAAGGACTGACTTCAGACGCCGTCAGGGCCGGGGAACCGTGTGGGACTGGTCTCTGAATTCAGAGGTCGAAGGTTGGATTCCTTTCTGCATCCTTCTTCCTTGCACTGGCAACCACGACGCTTGTATTGATTGCTGGGATGGAGGTGGAGTTTAGACCTGAAATGATTGGTACAAAGAGAGCGAGCTGAGAAATAAATGGTGAGAGTGACTGACATACATACAGGATGGAGGTGGAGTTTAGACCTGAAATGACTGGTACAAAGAGAGTGAACTGAGAAATAAATGGTGAGAGTGACTGACATACATACAGGATGGAGGTGGAGTTTAGACCTGAAATGACTGGTACAAAGAGAGCGAACGGAGAAATAAATGGTGAGAGTGACTGACATACATAGAGGATGGAGGTGGAGTTTAGACCTGAAATGACTGGTACAAAGAGAGCGAGCTGAGAAATAAATGGTGAGAGTGACTGACATACATACAGGATGGAGGTGGAGTTTAGACCTGAAATGATTGGTACAAAGAGAGCGAGCTGAGAAATAAATGGTGAGAGTGACTGACATACATACAGGATGGAGGTGGAGTTTAGACCTGAAATGATTGGTACAAAGAGAGCGAACGGAGAAATAAATGGTGAGAGTGACTGACATACATACAGGATGGAGGTGGAGTTTAGACCTGAAATGATTGGTACAAAGAGAGCGAGCTGAGAAATAAATGGTGAGAGTGACTGACATACATACAGGATGGAGGTGGAGTTTAGACCTGAAATGACTGGTACAAGAGAGCCAGCTGAGAAATAAATGGTGAGAGTGACATACATAGAGGATGGAGGTGGAGTTTAGACCTGAAATGACTGGTACAAAGAGAGCCAGCTGAGAAATAAATGGTGAGAGTGACATACATAGAGGATGGAGGTGGAGTTTAGACCTGAAATGACTGGTACAAAGAGGGCCAGCTGAGAAATAAATGGTGAGAGTGACATACATACAGGATGGAGGTGGAGTTTAGACCTGAAATGACTGGTACAAAGAGAGCCAGCTGAGAAATAAATGGTGAGAGTGACATACATAGAGGATGGAGGTGGAGTTTAGACCTGAAATGATTGGTACAAAGAGAGCCAGCTGAGAAATAAATGGTGAGAGTGACATACATAGAGGATGGAGGTGGAGTTTAGACCTGAAATGACTGGTACAAAGAGAGTGAACTGAGAAATAAATGGTGAGAGTGACATACATACAGGATGGAGGTGGAGTTTAGACCTGAAATGATTGGTACAAAGAGAGCGAGCTGAGAAATAAATGGTGAGAGTGACTGACATACATACAGGATGGAGGTGGAGTTTAGACCTGAAATGACTGGTACAAGAGAGCCAGCTGAGAAATAAATGGTGAGAGTGACATACATAGAGGATGGAGGTGGAGTTTAGACCTGAAATGATTGGTACAAAGAGAGTGAACTGAGAAATAAATGGTGAGAGTGACATACATACAGGATGGAGGTGGAGTTTAGACCTGAAATGACTGGTACAAGAGAGCGAACGGAGAAATAAATAGTGAGAGTGACATACATAGAGGATGGAGGTGGAGTTTAGACCTGAAATGACTGGTACAAAGAGAGCGAGCTGAGAAATAAATGGTGAGAGTGACATACATAGAGGATGGAGGTGGAGTTTAGACCTGAAATGATTGGTACAAAGAGAGCGAACGGAGAAATAAATGGTGAGAGTGACTGACATACAGGATGGAGGTGGAGTTTAGACCTGAAATGACTGGTACAAAGAGAGTGAACGGAGAAATAAATGAGTGACATACATAGAGGATGGAGGTGGAGTTTAGACCTGAAATGACTGGTACAAAGACAGCGAGCTGAGAAATAAATGGTGAGGGAACAGGGTGAATGAGAGATTGTAAAGGACAGTGAGAGAGAGGAGACAGACAGACAGACAGAGAAAGAGAGAGGGCGGAGAGAGAAAAAAACAACAGAGAGACAGAAAGAGAGGGTGGGGACAGAGACAGACAGACAGACAGACACAGAGAGATAGACTGAGAGGACAGGGGGAGTGTGTATATGTTTCTGATAAGGTAAGAAGAAAACAGAAAATAGCCTTCAACTTTGAATGCATAAAATATCCTCAAATATCAAAATAGGAGTAACGAAATCAAAAACAGAAATAACAGGGGGGAAAAAAGCAAACGGCTTCAATTTGAGAAGCATATCCGGAACCAAAAATATACATTCCGCTAATAGATGGAAGGAAAGAAATCCAGTGATAATCAGTAAAAAAAAAAAAAAAAAAAA
>NC_134902.1:39760739-39765739 GCF_041734735.1 Babylonia areolata
TCCCTCAGGAAGAACACAGTGTTGGCAATACCTTGAAGTCCCCTCAGGAACAACACAGTGGTGGCAATACCTTGAAGTCCCCTCAGGAAAAACACAGTGGTGGCAATACCTTGAAGTCCCCTCAGGAAAAACACAGTGTTGGCAATACCTTGAAGTCCCTCAGGAAGAACACAGTGTTGGCAATACCTTGAAGTCCCTCAGGAAGAACACAGTGTTGGCAGTACCTTGAAGTCCCCTCAGGAAGAACACCGTATTGGCAATACCTTGAAGTCCCTCAGGAAGAACACAATATTGGCAATACCTTGAAGTCCCTCAGGAAGAACACAGTGTTGGCAATACCTTGAAGTCCCCTCAGGAACAACACAGTGTTGGCAATACCTTGAAGTCCCCTCAGGAACAACACAGTGTTGGCAATACCTTGAAGTCCCCTCAGGAAAAACACAGTGTTGGCAATACCTTGAAGTCCCTCAGGAAGAACACAGTGTTGGCAATACCTTGAAGTCCCTCAGGAAGAACACAGTATTGGCAATACCTTGAAGTCCCTCAGGAAGAACACACTGTTGGCAATACCTTGAAGTCCCTCAGGAAGAACACAGTATTGGCAATACCTTGAAGTCCCTCAGGAAGAACACCGTATTGGCAATACCTTGAAGTCCCTCAGGAAGAACACAGTATTGGCAATACCTTGAAGTCCCTCAGGAAGAACACAGTATTGGCAATACCTTGAAGTCCCTCAGGAAGAACACCGTATTGGCAATACCTTGAAGTCCATCAGGAAGAACACAGTATTGGCAATACCTTGAAGTCCCTCAGGAAGAACACAGTATTGGCAATACCTTGAAGTCCCTCAGGAAGAACACAGTATTGGCAATACCTTGAAGTCCCTCAGGAAGAACACACTGTTGGCAATACCTTGAAGTCCCTCAGGAAGAACACAGTGTTGGCAATACCTTGAAGTCCCTCAGGAAGAACACAGTGTTGGCAATACCTTGAAGTCCCTCAGGAAGAACACAGTATTGGCAATACCTTGAAGTCCCTCAGGAAGAACACAGTGTTGGCAATACCTTGAAGTCCCCTCAGGAAGAACAGTGTTGGCAATACCTTGAAGTCCCTCAGGAAGAACACAGTATTGGCAATACCTTGAAGTCCCTCAGGAAGAACACAGTATTGGCAATACATTGAAGTCCCTCAGGAAGAACACAGTGTTGGCAATACCTTGAAGTCCCTCAGGAAGGACACAGTATTGGCAATACCTTGAAGTCCCTCAGGAAGAACACAGTGTTGGCAATACCTTGAAGTCCCTCAGGAAGAACACAGTGTTGGCAATACCTTGAAGTCCCTCAGGAAGAACACAGTGTTGGCAATACCTTGACGTCCCTCAGGAAGAACACAGTATTGGCAATAACTTGAAGTCCCTCAGGAAGAACACAGTGTTGGCAATACCTTGAAGTCCCTCAGGAAGAACACAGTGTTGGCAATACCTTGAAGTCCCCTCAGGAAGAACAGTGTTGGCAATACCTTGAAGTCCCTCAGGAAGAACACAGTATTGGCAATACCTTGAAGTCCCTCAGGAAGAGCACAGTATTGGCAATACCTTGAAGTCCCTCAGGAAGAACACAGTGTTGGCAATACCTTGAAGTCCCTCAGGAAGAACACAGTATTGGCAATACCTTGAAGTCCCTCAGGAAGAACACAGTGTTGGCAATACCTTGAAGTCCCTCAGGAAGAACACAGTGTTGGCAATACCTTGAAGTCCCCTCAGGAAGAACACAGTGTTGGCAATACCTTGAAGTCCCTCAGGAAGAACAGTGTTGGCAATACCTTGAAGTCCCTCAGGAAGAACACAGTATTGGCAATACCTTGAAGTCCCTCAGAAAGAACACAGTGTTGGCAATACCTTGAAGTCCCTCAGGAAGAACACAGTATTGGCAATACCTTGAAGTCCCTCAGGAAGAACACAGTGTTGGCAATACCTTGAAGTCCCTCAGGAAGAACACAGTATTGGCAATACCTTGAAGTCCCTCAGGAAGAACACAGTGTTGGCAATACCTTGAAGTCCCTCAGGAAGAACACCGTATTGGCAATACCTTGAAGTCCCTCAGGAAGAACACAGTATTGGCAATACCTTGAAGTCCCTCAGGAAGAACAGTATTGGCAATACCTTGAAGTCCCTCAGGAAGAACACAGTGTTGGCAATACCTTGAAGTCCCTCAGGAAGAACACAGTGTTGGCAATACCGTGAAGTCCCCTCAGGAAGAACACAGTATTGGCAATACCTTGAAGTCCCTCAGGAAGAACACAGTGTTGGCAATACCTTGAAGTCCCTCAGGAAGAACACAGTGTTGGCAATACCTTGAAGTCCCCTCAGGAAGAACACAGTGTTGGCAATACCTTGAAGTCCCCTCAGGAAGAACACAGTGTTGGCAATACCTTGAAGTCCCTCAGGAAGAACAGTGTCGGCAATACCTTGAAGTCCCTCAGGAAGAACACAGTGTTGGCAATACCTTGAAGTCCCCTCAGGAAGAACAGTGTATTGGCAATACCTTGAAGTCCCTCAGGAAGAACACAGTATTGGCAATACCTTGAAGTCCCTCAGGAAGAACACAGTGTTGGCAATACCTTGAAGTCCCTCAGGAAGAACACAGTGTTGGCAATACCTTGAAGTCCCTCAGGAAGAACACACTGTTGGCAATACCTTGAAGTCCCACAGGAAGAACACAGTGTTGGCAATACCTTGAAGTCCCTCAGGAAGAACACAGTGTTGGCAATACCTTGAAGTCCCTCAGGAAGAACACAGTATTGGCAATACCTTGAAGTCCCTCAGGAAGAACACAGTGTTGGCAATACCTTGAAGTCCCTCAGGAAGAACACAGTGTTGGCAATACCTTGAAGTCCCTCAGGAAGAACACAGTATTGGCAATACCTTGAAGTCCCTCAGGAAGAACACAGTGTTGGCAATACCTTGAAGTCCCTCAGGAAGAACACAGTATTGGCAATACCTTGAAGTCCCTCAGGAAGAACACAGTATTGGCAATACCTTGAAGTCCCTCAGGAAGAACACAGTGTTGGCAATACCTTGAAGTCCCTCAGGAAGAACAGTGTTGGCAATACCTTGAAGTCCCTCAGGAAGAACACAGTGTTGGCAATACCTTGAAGTCCCTCAGGAAGAACAGTGTTGGCAATACCTTGAAGTCCCTCAGGAAGAACACAGTGTTGGCAATACCTTGAAGTCCCTCAGGAAGAACACAGTATTGGCAATACCTTGAAGTCCCTCAGGAAGAACACAGTGTTGGCAATACCTTGAAGTCCCTCAGGAAGAACACAGTGTTGGCAATACCTTGAAGTCCCTCAGAAAGAACACAGTATTGGCAATACCTTGAAGTCCCTCAGAAAGAACACAGTATTGGCAATACCTTGAAGTCCCTCAGGAAGAACACAGTGTTGGCAATACCTTGAAGTCCCTCAGAAAGAACACAGTATTGGCAATACCTTGAAGTCCCTCAGGAAAAACACAGTGTTGGCAATACCTTGAAGTCCCTCAGGAAGAACACAGTGTTGGCAATACCTTGAAGTCCCTCAGGAAGAACACAGTGTTGGCAATACCTTGAAGTCCCTCAGGAAGAACACAGTGTTGGCAATACCTTGAAGTCCCTCAGGAAGAACACAGTACTGGCAATACCTTGAAGTCCCTCAGAAAGAACACAGTATTGGCAATACCTTGAAGTCCCTCAGAAAGAACACAGTGTTGGCAATACCTTGAAGTCCCTCAGGAAGAACACAGTATTGGCAATACCTTGAAGTCCCTCAGGAAGAACACAGTATTGGCAATACCTTGAAGTCCCTCAGGAACAACACAGTGTTGGCAATACCTTGAAGTCCCCTCAGGAAGAACAGTGTTGGCAATACCTTGAAGTCACCTCAGGAAGAACACAGTATTGGCAATACCTTGAAGTCCCTCAGGAAGAACACAGTGTTGGCAATACCTTGAAGTCCCTCAGGAAGAACACAGTGTTGGCAATACCTTGAAGTCCCTCAGGAAGAACACAGTATTGGCAATACCTTGAAGTCCCTCAGGAAGAACACAGTGTTGGCAATACCTTGAAGTCCCTCAGGAAGAACACAGTGTTGGCAATACCTTGAAGTCCCTCAGAAAGAACACAGTATTGGCAATACCTTGAAGTCCCTCAGAAAGAACACAGTATTGGCAATACCTTGAAGTCCCTCAGGAAGAACACAGTGTTGGCAATACCTTGAAGTCCCTCAGAAAGAACACAGTATTGGCAATACCTTGAAGTCCCTCAGAAAGAACACAGTATTGGCAATACCTTGAAGTCCCTCAGGAAGAACACAGTGTTGGCAATACCTTGAAGTCCCTCAGAAAGAACACAGTATTGGCAATACCTTGAAGTCCCTCATGAAAAACACAGTGTTGGCAATACCTTGAAGTCCCTCAGGAAGAACACAGTGTTGGCAATACCTTGAAGTCCCTCAGGAAGAACACAGTGTTGGCAATACCTTGAAGTCCCTCAGGAAGAACACAGTGTTGGCAATACCTTGAAGTCCCTCAGGAAGAACACAGTACTGGCAATACCTTGAAGTCCCTCAGAAAGAACACAGTATTGGCAATACCTTGAAGTCCCTCAGAAAGAACACAGTGTTGGCAATACCTTGAAGTCCCTCAGGAAGAACACAGTATTGGCAATACCTTGAAGTCCCTCAGGAAGAACACAGTATTGGCAATACCTTGAAGTCCCTCAGGAACAACACAGTGTTGGCAATACCTTGAAGTCCCCTCAGGAAGAACAGTGTTGGCAATACCTTGAAGTCACCTCAGGAAGAACACAGTATTGGCAATACCTTGAAGTCCCTCAGGAAGAACACAGTGTTGGCAATACCTTGAAGTCCCTCAGGAAGAACACAGTGTTGGCAATACCTTGAAGTCCCTCAGGAACAACACAGTATTGGCAATACCTTGTAGTCCCCTCAGGAAGAACACAGTA
>NC_134902.1:39770739-39785739 GCF_041734735.1 Babylonia areolata
TGATTTGATCTTTGATGAATTCCATGGCATCTTGTCAAGTCTGTGGCTGCTACAGCATGTTTGTCAAGTCTGTGTGACTGTTGCTTCAAAGGATAGGGATGCAAATGTCTGTTTAGTTATTTATATTTATGTTCTTACATCTGTGCTCAAAATAGTATGTATATATGTATGTTTTTGTGCGCGCACACACACACACACACACACACATATATATATAGAGAGAGAGAGACAGACAGACAGACAGACAGACAGACAGACAGAAATTGAATAATAAATCCAAGTCCAGATGTCTTCAAGTTCGTTTTTCCATAAACTAATGGAGAACACACCAAAAAGCAGTCTTGGTTAATCTTTTAACCTTTAAAACTGTATTTGGGGGTGGGGGTGGGGGTTCTAAAAGCTCTCAGTTATGCCCGTGTTGGTCCTGGTGTACCTCCAAAAGCGACAGTTGTTTCACACTGTGTCGTGTTCATCGGGCTTGCTACCCGCTCTAGACTGTGAAGCAGAGAGATACCACTACTCCAGCAAAGAGAAATTTTCCAATTGCCCGGCACACGGACCTTTTATATATATATACACTGTAGAAACATATACACTGTAGAAACACGTCATCGTAGTGATGATGTGTTTCTATAATACGTCACTTTCATTCGCAAGCATTGAGGAAGGCAAGCGCCGAAATATTTCCTGTCGGACAGTGTTGGGGTTTTTTGTTTTCTTTTTTATCATCTCTCTCTCTCTCTCTCTCTCTCTCTCTCTCTCTCTATATATATATATATATATATATATATTAATGTAAGCAAGTCAGTTGCAGAATACAAAGATATGTTTTCACACTTGCTGAAACAACACATTTTATTGCTTA
The DNA here is from genome assembly GCF_041734735.1 of Babylonia areolata. Lineage (NCBI taxonomy): Eukaryota > Metazoa > Mollusca > Gastropoda > Neogastropoda > Buccinidae > Babylonia > Babylonia areolata. The sequence goes on from NC_134902.1 coordinate 39,771,605, forward strand.
TCTGTATATCTAGTTAGTATATAAACATCTGCTTTTCTCAAATTCATAGACATACAGAATAATTAACAATTAATGCCAGGGTTTGATTGTTAAGCAGCTGTCACTAAGATGACTTCTGCATCGCTGGTTTTTGTTGTTTTTTTGTCTTTTTTGTTGTTGTCTTTTTCTTTTTTTTAAAATGAATCCTTAAAAATGTATTTCCAGTCAGAACTTTGCAAACTTGATTCCTCTCACGTGCTGTAAAAACAAGATAATTTGTCGCGTCGTGAAAGATTAAAATCAGCATTTTTTAAATTTTTTTACATGCAGATGTGATGGACGTCTTAATTGAAAACTTTCTTTCTTTCATTCTTTCTTTCTTTTCTTGTTCGTTTTTTTTTTCTTCTCATTTTTTGTGTGAATCGTTTGGCATTGTTAGTTTCTCTTTGCCGCTGCCGGAGTTGTGGGCCGTAGCGTGGTAACGACACAAGCTGTGTGTGACAAAGCTGGGGTCCTCTTTAGGCGTTGGTATTGAGGTCTGGTACAATTAGCACTCCACACCACCAGTGACATTAAGCAAAAGACCGACGATCTAATGGACTGCACGGTTCATTATGCCGTTTTTTTGCCGTTAGTTTTCCACTCGTTTATTTCTCCTGACAGTTTGTGGCCGGGTTTTTGGGTGTTTTTGTTTTGTTTTTTTCCCGCATTAAGGAAAGCACGTCTGCTGATAGCGTGGTAATGATCAGACATACCATGACTTTGAGTTAGACACCCACGGACACACACACACACACACACACACACACACACACACACACACTCACACACACTCACACACGTACACAAGCACGCACACACGCACGCACACACACACACACATACACTCACACACGCTCACACGCACACACACACACACACACACACAGAGAGAGAGAGAGAGAGAGAGAGAGAGAGAGAGAGAGAGAGAGAGATTTTTTAAAACAAATACGTAGATATGAATTTAATCTCTCTCTCTCTCTCTCTCTCTCTCTCTCTCTCTCTCTCTCTCTCTCTCTCTCTCTCTCTTACTCACTCCTCCTAACATGTTAACGGTTTACTTGAAAGAGATGTTCTAGATGCAAATAAATTTGTAGCAGAAACAGGAAATGAAATGGGTGATTTTTTTTTTTGATTTTTTTTTTTGATTTTATTTATTTTTTTACTGCCCCGCATCCATTTGAAAGCAGGAAATAATTCTAGCGCTGAGGAAATTAAAACAAATGAGAACGCAGCTTGTCCTGATGCGGTTATGTGTGTGTGTGTGGGGGCGGGGGGGGGGGGGGGGGGGGGGGGGGGGGGGGGGGGGCGGCGAGGGGAGGGAGGGGGTGAGCGGGGGGCTGTAGAATGCTGTCGAATGTAATCATGATGTCGATTGTCTTGTGAACTGTTTTGGTGTGTTATTTGATAACACCCAATCTTGGTCCGAATCGGTTGGTTTACTACTGTATAAGAAATGTCATTGCTGATGACACACCTAATCACAGGAGCATATCAGTCCTCGACACAAGGTGTACGTTGTATTGCACAGTTATCAGTTACAGATATCAGGAATGAAGCTAGCAAAATAACAGATGAAGCTGGTCTTTAACGCATTATTCAGCCATAGACCACACATAACTAGCCGCATATTTTCATTGCAATGATTCAGAAACAATTTACATTGAAACGGGAGCTACATGTTGCCTTCATTTATTTTTCTGTTGTTGTTTTTTGGATTTTTTTAGTATTCAGTTCTGTCAGCAGAAGTTATACCTAATTGTGGCCAATTTGGTTGAAAAACGGCATTGCTGGTGAAGTATTTCAATGGATGATTAGTATGAACGTAAGAGTAAGAACAGAACGTGCCTTAGCTGAGTGTATAAATTGTACAAGTGGTGTTAAGCAAGGTGATAATATATGTAGTCCCTTCTTTTCCTCGTTGTTGGTTGATGCTGTAACAAGAGTAGTTACTGATTATAAACAGCATGGTGATACGTTTCCAGTGATGTACCGGATTTGTTTATTTTGCTTCTTCCCGAGGACATTGCCCATATGTATGAAACTACGTAGGCAGTCAAATAGTTTACAAAATACGTATCTAATATTCAATAAAAACTAAACATGTTTAATCAAAAGGAACATAATTGTGTTGGAGAAGGTAGGCATCTTGCTGTAATTGGAATACAAACTTGTTCTACTTCTGTTTTATGTCAATAAATATATTGGGGGTTTCTTAACTGTTTGATTTTTGTAATGTTTGCATTTGCATGTAAAAACATTGTAAGTAAATGAAAGCAAGCGTTACTTTTAGTCATGCATAATTTTGGAAAAATGAAAAGTCATTCATTTCAGTTAGCTACTAAATCATTCGACTCGTAAATTCAACCGATGGTGCTACATGGATCTGCAGTTTAAGGACTTGACGCCGCTTCCAACCATTGTGAAAAAGCAAGCCCCCACATATCAGCGCTGGTAAGGTCCACTGGGGAGTCAAAATATCGAATCTTGTCAGAATCCAAGCAGGGGAAGTTTGTTTTTGTTGTTGTTTTTATTCCTTTTTCTCTCGTCCATCAATCCCACAACTGATTGATTGATTGATTGATTGATATGGATACTTATATAGCGCCGCCTGTCCTCGGTCGGAGACCAAGCTCTAAGCGCTTTACAAACACGGGGTCATTTGCACAACAGGCTGCCTACCTGGGTAGAGCCGACTGACGGCTGCCACTGGGCACTCATCATTCATTTCCTGTGTCATTCAATCAGATTTCAGGCACGCACACATACATACTTAGACAGACATGTAACTTTTGTTTTACGTGTATGACCGTTTTGTTCATTCACACCGCCATATAGGCAGCCATACTCCGTTTTCGGGGTGTGCATGCTGGGTATGTTCTTGTTTCCATAACCCACCGAATGCTGACATGGATTGCAGGATCTTTATTGTGCGTATTTAATCTTCTGCTTGCGTATACACACGAAGGGGGTTCAGACACTTGCAGTTCTGCATATATGTTGACATGTGAGATCGGAAAAATCTCCACCTTTTACCCATCAGGCGCCGTCACCGAGATTCGAACCCGGGACCTCAGATTGAAAGTTCAGCGCTCTGACCATTCGGCTATTGCGCCCGTCAATTCATGTATTCATCTATCAACATGTGTTTCTTTTGTACTCATTACACAGCTGACTGCCAGCAAACTGGACAGGACACGGAAAAAGTGATGATGATGATGATGATGATGATATGGGTACTTATATAGCACCTATCCTCGGTCAGAGACCAAGCTCTAAGCGCTTTCCAAACACGGAGTCATTTGCTCAACAGGCTGCCTACCTGGGTAGAGCCGACTGATAGCTGCCATTGGGCGCTTGTCATTCGTTTCCCGGAAAAATGTCGTGGAAACTTTGTGGAACAACAGCGAGGACAATATATCATCACCATGACATCGAGAAAGTCTTTTGCCGCGTTATGGCTTGGGATGACATCCAGAAAGTCTTTTGCCACGTTATGGCTTGGGATGACATCAAGAAAGTCTCCTGCCACGTTATGGCTTGGCATGACATCAAGAAAGTCTGCCACGTTATGGCTTGGCATGACATCAAGAAAGTCTGCCACGTTATGGCTTGGCATGACATCAAGAAAGTCTGCCACGTTATGGCTTGGCATGACATCAAGAAAGTCTGCCACGTTATGGCTTGGGATGACATCAAGAAAGTCTCCTGCCACGTTATGGCTTGGCATGACATCAAGAAAGTCTGCCACGTTATGGCTTGGGATGACATCAAGAAAGTCTTTTGCCACGTTATGGCTTGGGATGACATCAAGAAAGTCTGCCACGTTATGGCTTGGCATGACATCAAGAAAGTCTCCTGCCACGTTATGGCTTGGCATGACATCAAGAAAGTCTTCTGCCACGTTATGGCTTGGCATGACATCAAGAAAGTCTCCTGCCACGTTATGGCTTGGCATGACATCAAGAAAGTCTGCCACGTTATGGCTTGGGATGACATCAAGAAAGTCTCCTGCCACGTTATGGCTTGGCATGACATCAAGAAAGTCTTCTGCCACGTTATGGCTTGGGATGACATCAAGAATGTCTTTTGCCACGTTATGGTTATGGCTTGGGATGACATCAAGAAAGTCTCCTGCCACGTTATGACTTGGGATGACATCAAGAAAGTCTTCTGCCACGTTATGGCTTGGGATGACATCAAGAGAGTTTTCTGCCACGTTATGGCTTGGGATGACATCAAGAAAGTCTTCTGCCACGTTATGGCTTGGCATGACATCAAGAAAGTCTTCTGCCACGTTATGGCTTGGGATGACATCAAGAAAGTCTTCTGCCACGTTACAGTGGCTTGGCATGACAAGAACATATACGTCACATGACGGAGGTCTCGGCGGTCCATCATCAACAGCGTTGCTGAATGATCATAAAGTGGAATGAAGGGTGATGAATTCCTGCAATAAGAAATCAGCTGACAAACAAGTGAAGCATGGGTGCATGGACCCCAACAGACCCTTTACAACTAGACTAGACCTTCATTTCTGTAGTGTACTGAACTGTATTGTATCGTATCGTATCGTATCGTATTGTATCGATTTGTACTGCATTGTATCGTATCGAATCGTATCGATTTGTATCGCATCGTATCGATTTGTACTGCATTGTATCGCATCGTATCGATTTGTACTGCATTGTATCGCATCGTATCGTATTGTATCGTATTGTACTGCATTGTATCGCATTGTATCGTGTTGTATCGAAATGTACTGCATTGTATGGTATTGTATCGTATTGTACTGCATTGTATCGTATCGTATCGTATTGTATCGAAATGTACTGCATTGTATGGTATTGTATCGTATTGTACTGCATTGTATGGTATCGTATCGTATTGTACTGCATTGTATGGTATTGTATCGTATTGTACTGCATTGTATGGTATCGTATCGTATTGTACTGCATTGTATGGTATTGTATCGCATTGTATGGTATCGTATCGAAATGTACTGCATTGTATGGTATTGTATCGTAATGTACTGCATTGTATGGTAGTGTATCGAAATGTACTGCATTGTATAGTATTGTATCGAAATGTACTGCATTGTGTCGTATCGTATCGTATTGTACAGCAAGTATTGTATCGTATAGTATCGTACGTATTGCATTGTATAGAATAGTATTGTATTGTATTGTATTGTATTGTATTGTCACAAATGCTCGGGCTGCTCTGCCCAGGGAGAGTGTGTCACCGAACTGTCGTGCCACCCATATTTTCTTTTTCTTTTCTTTTCTTTTCTTTTTTTTTTTTTTTTTTTTTCATCAATCTGTATTTCTTCTGCTGTTGAAGTGATTGTTGTTTTTTTCTACCGAATTCAACAAAGTCTTTTTTTATTTCCGTGGGTGTTTTTTCAGGTGCGGGGCGTGCATGCTGCACACGGCGCCTGGGTTTATCGTTGGGTCCGGAAGACTAGCGCCACTTATCAGCTGCTGCAGAAAGTGTGTAGAGAAGACCCGCCTTCCCTGGTTCTGTTGAATGTCTCAGTGCTGCCTGTGGCAGGCCGATGATGGTGAGATGCTGCAGACACGGCAGCAAAGATAATGTGGGGTTCCGAAGGCCGACATAGTCACAGGCAGGGAAGATGCCAGCAAGTGACTTTAAGAAACTGACCTTTTTCCGGGCTGTTTACATCACACAGCACGTGGTCGCCGTATCTGCTAGAAGCGTGGAAGACTTTGGCAAAGAAATAATATGCCACATGGAAGACTTTGGCAAAGAAATGATATGCCACATGGAAGACTTTGGCAAAGAAATAATCTGCCACATGGAAGACTTTGGCAAAAAAAAAAAAAACACAGGCAGCACAACACAACACAGGCAGCACAACACAACACAGGCAGCACAACACAACACTGGCAGCACAACACAACACAGGCAGCACAAAACTGGCAGCACAACACAACACTGGCAGCACAACACTGGCAGCACAACACAACACAGGCAGCACAACACTAGCAGCACAACACAACACAGGCAGCACAACACTGGCAGCACAACACAACACAGGCAGCACAACACTGGCAGCACAACACAACACTGGCAGCACAACACTGGCAGCACAACACAACACAGGCAGCACAACACAACACAGCCAGCACAAAACAGGCAGCACAACACAACACAGACAGCACAACACAAGCAGCACAACACAACACAGGCAGCACAACATAGGCAGCACAACACAACACTGGCAGCACAACACAACACAGGCAGCACAACACAACACTGGCAGCACAACACAACACAGGCAGCACAACACAACATAGGCAGCACAACACAACACAGGCAGCACAACATAGGCAGCACAACACAACACTGGCAGCACAACACAACACAGGCAGCACAACACAACACTGGCAGCACAGCACAACACAGGCAGCACAACACAACACTAGCAGCACAGCACAACACAGGCAGCACAACACAACACAGGCAGCACAACATAGGCAGCACAACACAACACTGGCAGCACAACACAACACAGGCAGCACAACACAACACTGGCAGCACAACACAACACAGGCAGCACAACACAACACAGGCAGCACAACACAACACAGGCAGCACAAAACAACACAGGCAGCACAACACTGGCAGCACAGCACAACACAGGCAGCACAACACAACACAGGCAGCACAACACAACACAGGCAGCACAACACAACACAGGCAACACAACACAGGCAGCACAACACAACACAGGAGCACAACACAACACAGCAGCACAACACAACACAGGCAACACAACACAGGCAGCACAACACAACACAGGCAGCACAACACAACACAGGCAGCACAACACAACACAGGCAGCACAACACAGACAGCACAACACAGGCAGCACAACACAACACAGGCAGCACAACACAACACAGGCAGCACAGCACAACACAGGCAGCACAACACAACACAGGCAGCACAACACAGGCAGCACAACACAACACAGCCAGCACAACACAACACAGGCAGCACAACACAACACAGGCAGCACAACACAACACAGGCAGCACAACACAACACAGGCAGCACAACACAGGCAGCACAACACAACACAGGCAGCACAACACAACACAGGCAGCACAACACAACACAGGCAACACAACACAACACAGGCAGCACAACACAACACAGGCAGCACAACACAGGCAGCACAACACAACACAGGCAGCACAACACAACACAGGCAGCACAACACAGGCAGCACAACACAACACAGGCAGCACAACACAACACAGGCAGCACAACACAACACAGGCAGCACAACACAACACAGGCAGCACAACACAACACAGGCAGCACAACACAGGCAGCACAACACAACACAGGCAGCACAACACAACACAGGCAGCACAACACAACACAGGCAGCACAACACAACACAGGCAGCACAACACAACACAGGCAGCACAACACAACACAGGCAGCACAACACAACACTGGCAGCACAGCACAACACAGGCAGCACAACACAACACAGGCAGCACAACACAGGCAGCACAACACTGGCAGCACAGCACAACACAGGCAGCACAACACAACACAAGCAGCACAACACTGGCAGCACAGCACAACACAGGCAGCACAACACAACACAGGCAGCACAACACAACACAGGCAGCACAACACAGGCAGCACAACACTGGCAGCACAGCACAACACAGCAGCACAACACAAAACAGCAGCACAACACAACACAGGCAGCACAACACAACACAGGCAACACAACACAACACAGGCAGCACAAGACGACACAGGCAACACAACACAACACAGGCAGCACAACACAACACAGGCAGCACAACACAACACAGGCAACACAACACAACACAGGCAGCACAAGACGACACAGGCAGCACAACACAACACAGGCAGCACAACACAGGCAGCACAACACAACACAGGCAGCACAACACTGGCAGCACAACACAACACAGGCAGCACAACACAGGCAGCACAACACAACACAGGCAGCACAACACAGGCAGCACAACACAACACAGGCAGCACAAGACGACACAGGCAGCACAACACAACACAGGCAGCACAACACAACACAGGCAGCACAACACAACACAGGCAACACAACACAACACAGGCAGCACAACACAACACAGGCAGCACAACACAACACAGGCAGCACAACACAACACAGGCAGCACAACACAACACAGGCAGCACAACACAACACTGGCAGCACAACACAACACAGGCAGCACAACACAACACAGGCAGCACAACACAGCAGTGGTCCATCTGTATGAAAACAGACTGAAAGTTGTGCATCGGTAGTTGAGTGTGTTTGTGTGGATTTGTGTGATTGATCCCACAATCATTATTTGTCCGGCCAGTAAAGAATGCCCCACGTGCAGTCCAAAAAAACAACAACAAAAAACAAAAACAAACAAAAACAAAAAGAAACCAAAACTAAAAGCAAACAACAACAAAAACGTGCACTGTGGATGTGCATGCAACTGAGTCAAGCAACAACAACAACAACAACAACAACAACAACAGCAACAACAACAACAACAACAACAACAACGACAACAACAGCAACAACAACAGCAACAACCAGGCACGAAAGAACAAGTACCTAAGTGCATCATTTGTTTGTTATCTAATCATTCGTAGATGTTGTGCCAAAATAAACATTATAATCAGTAATAAGCAAGTCAACTGATATCAAAAGCTTACCACTCATCATTCGTAAATAAAAATTATTGGAATATTTCTGTTCTTGTGCAGGGCGAAATTCATCCACTTTAATACCTCGGCTGTAAACCGATCCTCTATGAATCCTAGCTTGGTAACTGAAGACATGCATGCACACGCACACACACCAATCTCCTTGAATGTGACTGCGCATGTCATGGATCTTTTCTCTTAGAACCCACTGACATCTACAGATTTTTTTTCCTTGTACAGTCAAGTTGTCTTCGCGACAAAGCAAGCTATGTACATAGTACAAAAGGCACGACAATACAAGCTATGTACGTAGTACAAAAGTTACGACAATACAAGCTGTGTACATACAGAAGGTACGACAATACAAGCTGTGTACATACAGAAGGTACGACAATACAAGCTATGTACATACAGAAGGTACGACAATACAAGCTGTGTACATACACAAGGTACGACAATACAAGCTATGTACATAGTACAAAAGGTACAATACAAGCTATGTACATACACAAGGTACGACAATACAAGCTATGTACATACAGAAGGTACGACAATACAAGCTGTAGACATATAAAAGGTACGACAATACACGTTATGTACATAGTACAAAAGGTACAATACAAGCTATGTACATACACAAGGTACGACAATACAAGCTATACATACAAAAGGTACGACAATACAAGCTATGTACATACAGAAGGTACGACAATACAAGCTATGTACATACAAAAGTTACGACAATACAAGCTGTGTACATACACAAGGTACGACAATACAAGCTATGTACATAGTACAAAAGGTACAATACAAGCTATGTACATACACAAGGTACGACAATCCAAGCTATGTACATACAAAAGGTACGACAATACAAGCTATACATACACAAGGTACGACAATACAAGCTATGTACATACAAAAGGTACGACAATACAAGCTGTGTACATACAAAAGGTACGACAATACAAGCTATACATACAAAAGGTACGACAATACAAGCTATGTACATACACAAGGTACGACAATACAAGCTGTGTACATACAAAAGGTACGACAATACAAGCTATGTACATACAGAAGGTACGACAATACAAGCTATGTACATACAGAAGGTACGACAATACAAGCTATGTACATACAGAAGGTACGACAATACAAGCTGTGTACATACAAAAGTTACGACAATACAAGCTATGTACATACAAAAGGTACGACAATACAAGCTATACATATAAAAGGTACGACAATACAAGCTGTGTACATACAAAAGGTACGACAATACAAGCTATGTACATACACAAGGTACGACAATACAAGCTATACATATGAAAGGTACGACAATACAAGCTATGTACATACAAAAGGTACGACAATACAAGCTGTGTACATACAAAAGGTACGACAATACAAGCTATACATACAAAAGGTACGACAATACAAGCTATGTACATACACAAGGTACGACAATACAAGCTATGTACATACAAAAGGTACGACAATACAAGCTATGTACATACACAAGATACGACAATACAAGCTATGTACATACACAAGGTACGACAATACAAGCTACGTACATACACAAGGTACGACAATACAAGCTACGTACATACAAAAGGTACGACAATACAAGCTATGTACATACAGAAGGTACGACAATACAAGCTACGTACATACAAAAGGTACGACAATACAAGCTATGTACATACACAAGGTACGACAATACAAGCTGTGTACATACACAAGGTACGACAATACAAGCTATGTACATACAAAAGGTACGACAATACAAGCTATGTACATACAGAAGGTACGACAATACAAGCTATACATACAAAAGGTACGACAATACAAGCTGTGTACATACACAAGGTACGACAATACAAGCTGTGTACATACAAAAGGTACGACAATACAAGCTATGTACATACACAAGGTACGACAATACAAGCTATGTACATACACAAGGTACGACAATACAAGCTATGTACATACACAAGGTACGACAATACAAGCTGTGTACATACAAAAGTTACGACAATACAAGCTATGTACATACAAAAGGTACGACAATACAAGCTATACATATAAAAGGTACGACAATACAAGCTGTGTACATACAAAAGGTACGACAATACAAGCTATGTACATACACAAGGTACGACAATACAAGCTATACATATGAAAGGTACGACAATACAAGCTATGTACATACAAAAGGTACGACAATACAAGCTATGTACATACAAAAGGTACGACAATACAAGCTATACATACAAAAAGGTACGACAATACAAGCTATACATACAAAAGGTACGACAATACAAGCTATGTACATACACAAGGAACGACAATACAAGCTATGTACATACAAAAGGTACGACAATACAAGCTATGTACATACACAAGATACGACAATACAAGCTATGTACATACACAAGGTACGACAATACAAGCTACGTACATACACAAGGTACGACAATACAAGCTACGTACATACAAAAGGTACGACAATACAAGCTATGTACATACAGAAGGTACGACAATACAAGCTACGTACATACAAAAGGTACGACAATACAAGCTATGTACATACACAAGGTACGACAATACAAGCTGTGTACATACACAAGGTACGACAATACAAGCTATGTACATACACAAGGTACGACAATACAAGCTATGTACATACACAAGGTACGACAATACAAGCTACGTACATACACAAGGTACGACAATACAGAAGGTACGACAATACAAGCTACGTACATACAAAAGGTACGACAATACAAGCTATGTACATACACAAGGTACGACAATACAAGCTGTGTACATACAGAAGGTACGACAATACAAGCTACGTACATACAAAAGGTACGACAATACAAGCTATGTACATACAGAAGGTACGACAATACAAGCTACGTACATACAAAAGGTACGACAATACAAGCTATGTACATACAGAAGGTACGACAATACAAGCTACGTACATACAAAAGGTACGACAATACAAGCTATGTACATACACAAGGTACGACAATACAAGCTGTGTACATACACAAGGTACGACAATACAAGCTATGTACATACAAAAGGTACGACAATACAAGCTGTGTACATACACAAGGTACGACAATACAAGCTATGTACATACAAAAGGTACGACAATACAAGCTGTGTACATACACAAGGTACGACAATACAAGCTATGTACATACAAAAGGTACGACAATACAAGCTGTGTACATACACAAGGTACGACAATACAAGCTATGTACATACACAAGGTACGACAATACAAGCTATGTACATACACAAGGTACGACAATACAAGCTATGTACATACACAAGGTACGACAATACAAGCTATGTACATACACAAGGTACGACAATACAAGCTGTGTACATACAAAAGGTACGACAATACAAGCTATACATACAAAAGGTACGACAATACAAGCTATGTACATACACAAGGTACGACAATACAAGCTACGTACATACAAAAGGTACGCGCGCCTCGCAGAGATGGAAGAAGAAACGAAGAAGGAAGAGGAACAGGGGGGGTGGGGTGGGGGTGGGGGGTAAAACAGCATGGAAGATAGGAAGAATAGACAAGTGGGTGTGCCGTGACTGTGTGTGACTCAATAACTGGCGTTGTCAATGTTTGTCAGTGTGACACAAATGTCCAACAAATTCTCGCTCTTGATTCCGTTGTTGTTGCCCAAAACCTGACCTCACACATTGTGTATTGGATGAACGACTCTGACCACAGACACCAAAAACTAACCTCGTTAATTAAACTGGTCATATCCTCTTGAGCTGTAAATCAAATCATTTGACAATGAACAGCTCGTTCCGGTCCATCCTTTAAGTTTCCTCTCAAAGGATGATTGAAAGAAAACACGCCAAAATCCATTAAATGACACATGATCATGCAAATTCAAATACACATAATACGAATTCAAATACACATAATCAGGCAAAAAGCATCGAAAAACTGCGACAGTTTCGTGTATACACACACACACACACACACACACACACACACACACACACACACACACACACACACACACACACACACACAGATATAAATATATACACATACATACATACATGTGTGTGTGTGTGTGTGTGTGTGTGTGTGTGTGTGTGTGTTTGTGTGTGTGTGTCTGTGTCTGTGTCTGTGTCTGTCCACTTGATGTGATATTAGAAACGTGTACGTGTACGTGTACGTGTGTGTGTGTGTGTGTGTGTGTGTGTGTGTGTGTGTGTGTGTGTGTGTGTGTGTGCAATACACAGACAGACAGACAGACAGACAGCAAAAAGATAGGAGAAAGGAAGAACTATACACCAACGCCGCTTCCCCAAAGTGGGCGACGGAGGTATTCCAGACACCGTGGATTGAGACAGAGCAGGGACTGGACCATGACAGGATGAATTGGACAGACAGTGTGTGGGCGGTGGGGGAGGGGGAGGGGAGGGAGGAAGGGAAAGAGGGGGGGGGGGAGGGGCGGGGGGGGGGGGGGGGGGGGGTTAACTGAAGATCGGACAATTTGTGTGTGTGTGTGTGTGTGTGTGTGTGTGTGTGTGTGTTGAAAGAAGAATTCAAAAGAAGCTTGAGGTTTCTACAGTCGTCTCGGCGTTCCAAGAAGAAAGGATAGTGTTTGCTGGTTGTTCTTTTTTATCCTTCAGCATCATTCCCATTCTTATTTGTGTTTATCTTTTTATGTTTTATGTCGTTCTGCTTTCTTCCTATTGACTTAGATCAACATTATTTCTTTCGTCAATCTATCTTGTTCCTATTGACATAGATCAACATTATTTCTTTCGTCAATCTATCTTGTTCCTATTGACATAGATCAACATTATTTCTTTCGTCAATCTATCTTCTTGCTATTGACATAGATCAACATTATTTCTTTCGTCAATCTATCTTGTTCCTATTGACATAGATCAACATTATTTCTTTCGTCAATCTATCTTCTTGCTATTGACATAGAACAACATTTAGGCTGTCAACAATATATCCTCTTCCTATTGACATAGATCAACATTATTTCTTTCGTCAATCTATCTTCTGCCTATTGACATAGAACAACATTTAGGCTGTCAACAATATATCCTCTTCCTATTGACATAGAACAACATTCTGTCTGTCGAATATCTATCGTCTTCCTATTGACATAGAACAACATTCTATCTGTCGTCAATCTACCTTCTTCCTATTGACATAGAACAACATTCTGTCTGTCTTCAGTCTATCTTCTTGCTATTGACATAGAACAACATTTAGACTGTCGTCAGTCTATCTTCTTCCTATTGACATAGAACAACATTCTGTCTGTCGTCAATCTACCTTCTTCCTG
>NC_134902.1:39790739-39800739 GCF_041734735.1 Babylonia areolata
GATCAAATACGCACGTTAAAGATCCTGCAATCCTTGTCAGCGTCCGGTGGGTTTTGGAACCAAGAACATACTCAGCTGTCACGCCCCCCAAAACAGAGTATGGATGCCTACATGACGGTAGTAAAAAAAAACCCACAAAACATACTCGTGTACATACGAGTGAACGTGGGAGTTGCAGCCCACGAACGAAGAAGACGCAAAAGAAGAAGAAACAAGCTTTCAGAGTAAATGACGTCCGCACCACCAGTACTGACAACAATGCAAGACGATGGTGCTGACAAGGAGGAAGTTGTGCGCACTGACAGACATCACAATTAATGCAGGACTTACAATTATAGAACCATGCTCAATAATCATGCGTTATCATCATGACGTACAAGATACGTCGAGGGCTTTACTAACGCGTACACTGTGCCCTGCAATCTCTACACCTCTCCCTCCCTGACCCAGCAGAATTGGGGGCAATAGGTTGATCTCATGGTGTGGTGTGGTGTGGTATGGTGTGGTGTGGTGTGGTGTGGTGTGGTGTGGTGTGGTGTTGTGTGGTGTGGTACGGTGTGGTGTGGTGTGCTGTGGTATGGTGTGGTGTGGTGTGGTGTGGTGTGGTGTGGTGTGGTGTGGTGTGGTGATGTGTTGTGTGGTACGGTGTGGTATGGTATGGTATGGTATGGTGTGGTGTGGTGTGGTGTGGTGAGGTGTGGTGTGTTGTGGCATGGTATGGTGTGGTGTTGTGTGGTGTGGTATGGTGTGGTGTGGTGTGGTGTGGTATGGTGTGGTGTGGTGTGGTGTGGTGTGGTGTGGTGTGGTGTGGTGTGGTATGGTGTGGTGTGGTTTGGTGTGGTATGGTGTGGTATGGTGTGGTATGGTGAGGTGTAGTGTGGTGTGGTGTGGTGTGGTGTGGTATGGTATTGTGTGGTGTGATATGATATGGTGCGGTGTGGTGTGGTGTGGTGTTGTAATGTATGGTACGGTACGGTATGGTATGGTATGGTATGGTATGGTGTGGTATGGTATGGTATGGTGTGGTGTGGTGTGGTGTGGTGTGGTGTAGCATTGTGTGGTATGGTATGATAAATGATATGATGTGATATGATATCATATGATATGATAATAATTCATGATATGATATGATATGGATACTTATTTAGCTCCTATTTTCAAGCTGAAAGCGTTTTAACAAACACGGAGTCATTTGACTGGCAGCTGTCATTGGGCGAGCATCATTCGTTTTCTGTGTCAGGTTTAGTCACGCAAGCTCACACACACACACACACACACGCGCGCGCACGCACGCACGCACGCACACACACACACACACACACACACACACACACACCACTCCCCCCCCCCCCACACACACATACACACACACACACACACACACACCTCCGCACCCCCACCCCCCCCACACACACACACACCTCCACCCCACACACACACACACGCATGCACACACACACACACACACACCTCCCCCCTCCACACACACACACACATACACACACACACACACCTCCCCCCTCTACACACACACAAACACACACACACACACACACACACACACACACACACACACACACACACACACACACACACACACATCTCACCGTTTATCCAACAGGTGCCGTTACCGAGATTCGAACCCGGAACCTTCAGATTGAGAGTCCAACGCTTTAACCACTGGGCTATCGCGCCTGAGGACTGCAGGGAGAGTGATGTTAAGAGCAGCGGCAGACAGGATTGGAAATGCGGTGAAGGACCTCGTGGCCAGCACCCTGAAGGTCAAGTTGTTGAGACTTTGGCCTGGATTCAATGAAGGCGCCAGAGTGGAGTGTCCGCCTAGGACGCCAGAGAATCTGAGCGCACTGGTTCGAATCACACCGGCAGTTGACAGTATTTTCTCTCCCTCCACTAGACCTTGAGTGGTGGTCTGGACGCTAGTCATTCGGATGAGACGATAAACCGAGGTTCCGTGTGTAGCATGCATTTCGCGCACGTGAAAGAATTCCCTGGCAAAATTCTGTCGAAAATCCACTTCGATAGGAAAACAAAAACAAATTGAAAGCAGAAAAAAATACCCCCCACCCCCCCAAAAAAAGGTGGCGCTGTAGTGTAGCAACGCACTCTCCCTGGGGACAGCAGCCCGAATTTCACTCAGGGAAATCTGTTGTGACAATAAAGAGTAACACAATACTATCTACAAATATAGTTGGACACAAGGGTGATTCCTGGATGACTGTCTGAGTGTGGGGGTGAGGGTGGAGGGGGGTCCCTCTGCCTGGAGACAGGAGTGTAAAGATAGCTGTTAATACAGCAGCCATTGATCACACGGGAGCTATGCTATGCTATGCGCACGCCTATGTGTGTGTGTGTGTGTGTGTGTGTGTGTGTGTGTGTGTGTGTGTGTGTGTGTGTGTGTGTGTGTGGCATTACACAAAGATCATGATTTATGAACGTGTTTATGGCAGGAACGCAACTTGCTGACAATAGTTTTTGATAATCTTCGTTACACTAGGGGGCATGGACAACACACAGATTACAAGAGAGAATTTTTCATGTTTCGCTGGCAATGTTCTCAGCACACGTCACAGCCAGATGTGTCAGCAGAGAAATGGTTCTTCTCTGATATGTTAGAGATTGAAGACAAGCACCTGTCAGTTTGGGCCGGCAGACTATGGAGCTGTGCTGTGGGTGGTGATTGATACAGCACCCCCCCCCCCCCCACACACACACACACACACACACGTCAAGACAATAAGGTATTGCATGCACAACAATGTAAACAAATAAGAACATCCAACAAATAAGAACAGTTTTCGGTCTGCATGTGGGACGGTTTTCAATGTACCTGTTCTCTGGGACCCCCCCTCCTCCCCACACTTCTATGGGGAAAGAAGACTCACAGAGGCTGAAGGAGAGAGAGAGAGAGAGAGAGCAGGGAGAGAGAGAGGCGGGGTGTGCGAAGGATGGAGATGGGAGATGGAAGCAGAGAAATGGATTTTTAATCAGTGTTGGAACTGACTCTCCACACTCACCCTCCACCCCCCCACGCCCCCACCCCCCTCCCCTTTCCCCTTCCCCGCCTTCTTTGAGGTATTCTCCAAAAGACAAACAGTCATGTCTGACACGGATCACGGGGATCTCTAACGTGCGCACAGTCATTTTGGGATGTGTGTAACACATAGGTGGGGTCCATGCACTAGCAGGTCTACTACACTATCTGTTGACCTGGGAGATAGGAAATAAAGGAATAAAGGCCAGCAGCCTGAGAGAATCTGGCTTCCAAGCCAAAGTCCTCGCCATAGAGATTGGTGCAAGAGGGTTTGTGGGCGTATCTGCCTACAGCCTCATGAAACAGCTGTCGATTTCTGACAGAGAGAGGACATGGGCTCTCAAGGCAATAGCAGAAGCAGCAGAAAAGAGTTCCAGCTGGATCTGGTCGAGGAGGAATGAAAATAAACTTCATATGGATAAAATCTCCATACTCAAACTAGGCATATGATGGCTCAGGAAAAGGTGACTCAGTTTTGAAGTGGCGACCACCCTGGAGGCGCGGGTTCGAACCTGTTGAGGACCATAAAAAAAAGGCAGCAATACAAGGGCATCCAGGAGTCATGACCTGGGTGCAGCCCGGCCCCCTTAGAGTGTAAGGGCTGAAACACTATGTGGGGGGCTTCTTCTCTGAAGACCTTGTACTGTCCAGCTCTCCCTAGAGTTTCTTATCACTTCATTGACAGACCACCAGCCGCTTTCACAGGGATTCGAACCCAAGACCGTCTTATTGAACGTTTGAGCGCTCTAACCACTTGGCTGTTGTGGCCGTCAGGTCAGGGAAGAAGCAGTGGCTGGATTCGGCAGGCAGCACTGGCTGGTACAGTGACCTCTCTCTTCCTGCCATCCCAACTGGGTCATCAACATGCCTCGTGTTCTGGAGTGATAGTGAAGAGAATTCACCTTTCCTTGTGTGTCAAGGAGAGAGAGAGACAAGGAGTCTCTGTGTGTGTGTCTGGCGGGCTGTCTGTGCGCGCGCGCACGTGTGTGTGTGCATGTTAGTGAAATCATGATTTATGGTTTCAAAAGGAAAAATGACAACCATTAAGTTACCCAGTTTGTGTTTCCTCTGTTGTGCGTTCAGTTATGGAAACCAAGAGATAGACATAACAAAATCAAACTGACCATAAACAAACATAGCAAACAGGCAGAAAAAAAGGGAACAATCATAGCAGTACAGGTTTGGTTTTGTTTTTTAATGAAACAAACCCAATGATTATCTGGCTGTAAAAGACAGAGAGAAAGAGAGAGAGAGAGATGGAGAGAGGGGGGTGGAGAGAGGGAGAGAGAGGAAGAGATGGAGAGAGAAAAAGAGAGGGGGGATGGAGAGAGAGAGGTGGGGTGGAGAGAGAGAGGGGGGATGGAGAGAGTGAGAGAGAGGGGGGATGGAGAGAGTGAGAGAGAGGGGGGTGGAGAGAGTGAGAGAGAGGGGGGTGGAGAGAGTGAGAGAGGGGGGTGGAGAGAGTGAGAGAGAGGGGGAGGGAGAGAGTGAGAGAGAGGGGGAGGGAGAGAGTGAGAGAGAGGGGGATGGAGAGAGAGAGGGGGAGGGAGAGAGTGAGAGAGAGGGGGAGGGAGAGAGTGAGAGAGAGGGGGGAGGGAGAGAGGGAGGGAGAGGGGAGAGGGAGAGAGTGAGAGAGAGGGGGGTGGAGAGAGTGAGAGAGAGGGGGAGGGAGAGAGTGAGAGAGAGGGGGGATGGAGAGAGTGAGAGAGAGGGGGATGGAGAGAGAGAGGGGGAGGGAGAGAGTGAGTGACAGACAGACAGACAAACACGGAGAGACATTCGGCACAAAGGGAGAGGGAATGAGGGAGAGAGAGGGGGGGGGATGGAGAGAGGGGGATTGGAGAGAGAGAGGGGGGATGGAGAGAGGGGGATTGGAGAGAGAGAGGGGGGATGGAGAGAGGGGGGGGGATTGGAGAGAGAGAGGGGGGGATTGGAGAGAGAGAGGGGGGATGGAGAGAGAGAGGGGGGGTGGAGAGAGAGAGGGGGGATGGAGAGAGAGAGGGGGGATGGAGAGAGAGGGGGGATGGAGAGAGACTGAGACACAGACAGACAAACACACAGAGACATTCAGCACAAAGGGAGAGGGGGCACAGAGAGAGGGTGAGGACCGTAAATGAATAAATCAATAAATAAACGAATAGACAGATGTGAAAAAGACTGCACACTGTGCGCTGCCTGTTCACCTTTACCGAGAAACGTCAAGTCACAATGGAAAGTGTCGAAGCTTGGCGCAAAACGACAGTTGGTCAACTGATCTAAAGGGACGTCTGATCAACTGTCAGCCACAAACAGAACTGCACTGATTCAAAGGGACGTCTGATCAACTGCCAGCCACAAACACAACTGCACTGATTCAAAGGGACGTCTGATCAACTGTCAGCCACAAACAGGACTGCACTGATTCAAAGGGACGTCTGATCAACTGTCAGCCACAAACAGAACTGCACTGATTCAAAGGGACGTCTGATCAACTGTCAGCCACAAACAGGACTGACTGATTCAAAGGGACGTCTGATCAACTGTCAGCCACAAACAGGACTGCACTGATTCAAAGGGACATCTGATCAACTGTCAGCCACAAACAGGACTGCACTGATTCAAAGGGACGTCTGATCAACTGTCAGCCACAAACAGAACTGCACTGATTCAAAGGGACGTCTGATCAACTGTCAGCCACAAACAGGACTGCACTGATTCAAAGGGACATCTGATCAACTGTCAGCCACAAACAGAACTGCACTGATTCAAAGGGACGTCTGATCAACTGTCAGCCACAAACAGAACTGCACTGATTCAAAGGGACGTCTGATCAACTGTCAGCCACAAACAGAACTGCACTGATTCAAAGGGACATCTGATCAACTGACTGTCAACTGGAAACGATTGAGCAAAGCTTCGACACTTTTTAATTCCAGGATGAAACGGGGGGGGGGGGGGGGGGGGGGGGGGGGGGGGGGGGGGGGAGGGTTTTTTTTTTGTTGTATTTCATTTGGAAAACGAAGAAAGAAAGCTTTGATTGTGAATCCTCTGTGTGTGTTTGTGTGTGTGTGTGTGTGTGTGTGCGCGTGCATGCGTGCGTGTTTGTGTGTATGTGTGTGTGTGTGTGAGTGTATGTGTGTATGAGTGTGCGTGTGTGTGTGTGTGTGTGTGCGTTGATGTGTATATGTGTGTGTGTGTGTGTGTGTGTGTGTTGTGCGCGCGCGCGCGCACGTCTGTTTGAGAATGTGTATGACAAAGTTAGAGAGCGAGAGAATAAACGAGGAAAGGGGAGGTGGGGGGGGGGGGAGTCCAGAATGGACATGTGAGACAGACTGAGAAACAGAGAAGTATGACAAAACACACACACACACACACACACACACACACACACACACACACACACACACACACACACACACACACACACACACACACACACACACACACACACACACACACACATGACACCCACATCCCCCTCTCTCCAGCTAAGACGTGCTCAGATACAGCAAGCAGTATCACGGACAGGCGGACTGAACACCGATTCTTTCATCGGAGTCAGAAGGACGGTGGCACCAATACACAATTGTATTGCATTGTATTGTGTTACTCTAACTGTGTGCGAATCTGACCTTTCGAATTCATAGCAATCAAAAGTCTATTTTATCGAGGGCGTTCCTATTTCATTTCAGCCCCTGATTCTTCTTCTATCGAATCTCGCGTTGAATGAAGCAGGACGTTTGCAGCGATTGGAAGAGTAAAAGACGAAAGGGATATATACGTAACCAAGCGCTCTGCTTGGTTCAAAAACCGTTTCACACACACGAGATAGCAGACGACATTTTCGCAACTAACCCACCGGCCTTCAAAGACCCCCGCAGAATGTGTGACGCCATTCCCAGTTTGAATGTAAATCCCCTTTTAGACAAAGGCTCCAAACACCTATTAAATCAAGTCTCTGTATCATTTACTGTAATATTATATTTGTTGTGCTTACACACACACTTTAATCTGTTAGAAGTATACTTCAGTTGGATGAGCTGGAACCTGTGTTTCTGCTCCACCATGTTTGATTAATATCTCTTTTGTTGGATCAGTAATCTATAAGTAATATATACTGGCAGAATCGTCACAATTCCGTCTTTAAATCCATTCCATTTATGTTTGCCTACATTAAACAGATTTAACGCAGTTTGTAATTTTCTGCGATGAGCTCGCTAAAACTGATCCTGTTCAGGTGACCTAAATAAGATTATAAATTCATCTTTATAATCAACACTTCATTTTATACTCATTAGAAAGTAGGCGATGAGCTCTTTCTTTTGCGACTTATCCGACGTAAATCGGTTGAGGAATCATTTAGAAATCTATCACTAAACACTTTGTAAGAAACACAGTTGTCTGATTTGGCCTGATTTGGCCAATCTGCTTTTCAGCACACCCGATTGTCTTTGCAGTCCCTTAACTTGCATAAATTGGCACAGTGAGTGATGAGTGGTCACTTCATACCTGGTCAGTCATCTGACCAGAGGTGCTCTCTCTCTTGCTGCGTCGCAAGCAGTGTGTGTTGTGTATGTTCCCACAACGGCTGACATCTCGCTACGTATCACTGTAAGTACCCCATTTAGAATGAGCTGATGATTTGTAAATTGTATTTTTTTGACACAGTACTTGTGTTCATATGAGTATGTTGTTATTGTTTTGTTCAGTTATTTCGGCTATTATTGATCTAGAAAATCGCCATGTCGTCATATGCTCGTAGCAGTACTCCAATTAATTCTTCTTAACGTCACAGTCAATGACGTCTCTGGACACTGTTAGTTTGTTCCAGAATGTTCTAGTGAAGGTTAGGTTACTTATCCCGCTTCAGTGGAGGAGATTTAAATGTCGAGTACAAGCTTCGCTATGTTCATATTTGGCTTTGATGCAACGGATAACTTGTGAAAGTTCATTCACCACTTAATGGTTAAGCCATGATGGTTCTTTACTTACTATCTGGTCTATCAGTTTGCCAGTATAATATCAAAGCCACTGATTCTATCTTGTTTACTATTCATGTATTATCTTACATGCTGATGTCAGTTATGATGCCACAGTGTCTCACTGATTCTCATTACTCTAAGATGCGTGTAGTATTCTGTCGTGATTACAAGATAGTGTTGGATTAATATCAGTTATTGTTTAAAACCATCTGATATGTATCAGTTTGTCAATTGTAATTGAGTGTTTATGCTCTTTCCTATACGGCTTACTCCAGTATAGTGCGACATGATAAACTGATTCATTTGAGTCACTTTGACACAGTATGAGCTTTACCTAATCTATACTGTCAGTGTACTTTCGCTAAATCAGCATAGTTTCAATTACTTTAACTGCACCATTTAAAAGTGTTAGAAATGTCATTTGATGTCAGCGTTTGGTCTTCACACATATGCATTATGTTGTTGCTTATCCCAAACCTGAGTGATAGTCTTTCCATGTAATATGTATACATGTGCTTTACTATTCACTTGTGCCAACATGTTCTGCTAATGACATTTTTTTGTGTCATTCCAGGCACTGTCTTTTTTATGTCTTCTTTATGTTTTCTCCTTTAGTTTATGTCTTCTTTTCTTATGTTCTCATAACTATTGTAAATAAAACAATAGAAAACCCCATTTGTGACTGGCCTCTATATGTTCCTGGCATGTGCGCGGGAATTCTTGTCTATCCATTAATACGGTAGATCATCATTAAGTTAGTTCTTTTGTACCGCCGTCCCTTTATATACCACTCGGGTCAGTACACGGCTACATATATATATATATATATATATATATATATATATATATATATATATATATATATATACAGAGTGAGAGGTAGAGGGAAGAAATAGAGAAGTCAGATAGGCACTGTGAGAGAAAAATGCAGACAGCCAATTGCACAGACAAAGATCTGTGGATATTATTCGTAGAAGTCAATGAGTAGTTCAGACAGGGGGAAAAAAAGAAGAAAATCCCAAACAGTGTTGGTGCCAACACACAGCCTTGTGTGACGCCACCGGTAATGGAAGATGGCACCCAGGAGGTCCAGTCATGCGGCAATGTTCCCTTCATGTCCTTGTGGGCGGAAATTACCATACTACTCGGCGCTGGGAGCCGCCCGGACTTCACAGGGAGTCGGAGAAGTCCTTTTCTGCTGACCAAATCAAAGGCGTTGGTCAGATTAATGAAAGCCAGATAAAAAGCTTTTATTTTTTCTCTTCGCGCTGGCGTATTGAGGAAACCGCTTCAAAGGTGGGAGGCACTGTAGCGTGGGACTTGTGATCCAGTGTTCACCAGTGATCAGTATTCGAGGCCCCACTTCAGTATGCTGTTGTGTCCTTCGGAAAGCGATTTTACATCGATTTTCTTCTCTCCACCCAGTTGTGAATGGGTACTTCACCTCGGCTGCCTAAGATCACGATGGAATATTTGAAATGACTCTCCGCTGTCACAAGCACACATCAACACGTCATTCGTTTTAGAGCAGAATTGAGCAGCTCCATCTTCCATGTTTGTGTATGATCACCTTTAGAATGTCTTTTGATATTGAATCATTAAGAACATGTGTCTCTGTGTGTCTGTGTATCTGTGTATGTGTTCTTGAGTGTGTGTGTGTGTGTGTGTCTGTGCGTGTGTGTGTGTGTGTGTGTGTGTGTGTGTGTGTGTGCGCGTGTGTGTGTCTGTGCGTGCGTGAAGATTTTGCTCGATTGAGCCTTTAAAATGGAACGTGTGTAACTGTATGTGTGTGTGTGTGTGTGTGTGTGTGTGTGTGTGTGTGTGTGTGTGCGTGTGTGTGCATCTGTGCGTGCTTGAAGATTTTGCTCGATTGAGCCTTAAAAATGTAATTTCATCAACAAGAGCGTAAGTTGTCAAGAGACATTCCAAACTGTCTCTCGCTGTCATTTCCGCTCATATATCGAATCACATAACCAATCAGTCTGGA